>NC_135964.1:49660120-49765120 GCF_053455715.1 Rhinoraja longicauda | reverse complement strand
CGGGAGGCGGGTTGCTACGCAACCTCCGTTAGGCGGCGCCCAGGCCTCCGGGCCTACACTGTCCGGAGCTAAAATGGCGGAAACCTAGAATGTCGGGACCTAAACCGTTGGGACGTACAGCGTCCGGGCCTACAGCGTCCCCCCGGGCCTACAGCGTCCGGGCCTACAGCGTCCGGGCCTACAGCGTCCGGGCCTACAGCGTCCGGGCCTACAGCGTCCGGGCCTACAGAGTCCGGGCCTACAGCGCCCCCCGGGCCTAATACGGGACAAGGGTGGTCCCATACGGGACAAACCAATTTAACCCGAAATATGGGATGTCCTGTCTAATACGGGACAGTTGGCAACCCCAATGGAGACCCAGTCTGCTGTCTCATGTTGATGTCAAACAAACAACAGGGACTACTTTTCCAGCATTTGGCTAATATTCTCAACCAACACATGGGACAAAAGCACTTAGCTTGGCCATTATTCCATAATTGTTGGTGGGGACTTTATTACGTAAAATTCCCTGCAGCATTTTCTACAAGGGTGGTTTAATTAGTTGTATGGTTATATTAGAACACCCTGAGGCTGTTACAAACACTGTCTAAATGCAGAGGATCCATTTGTTCCGTGCTGTTTAATGCTCCCTTTGAAACAATGCTCTGTTATTGTTGCTTTGATCACATTCCTGTGCAGTCGCTTGGAATGATTCAGTGGTGGAGGGGAGGGGTGGTGTGTGGAGGGGTGATTTGTGGAGGGGAGGAGAGGGGTGGTGTGTGCAGGGGAGGGGTTGTGTGTGGAGGGGAGGGGCGGGGTAATGTGTGGAAGAGAGGGGAGGGGTGGTGTGTGCAGGGGAGGGGAGGGGTAGTGTGTGGAAGAGAGGGGAGGGGTGGTGTTTGGAGGGGAGGGGTGGTGTGTGGAGGGGAGGAGAGAGGAGGGGTGTGGAGGGGAGGGGAGAGGTGGGGAGAGGAGGGGTGTGGAGGGGAGGGGTGTTGTGTGGGGAGGCGTGTGGAGGGGAGTGGAGGAGTGTGGACGGGAGGGGTGGTGTGTGGAGGGGAGGAGAGGAGGGGTGTGGAGGGGTGTGGAGGAGAGGGGAGAGGCGGGGTGTGGAGGGGAGGGGTGATGTGTGGAGGGGAGGGGTGTGGAGGGGAGGGGTGTGGAGGGGAGGGGAAGGGAGGGGAGGGGTGTGGAGGGGAGGGGTGATGTGTGGAGGGGAGGGGTGTGGAGGGGAGGGGAAGGGAGGGGAGGGGTAGGGTGTGGAGGGGAGGGACAGAGTGGGGAGGGGAGAGGATGGGAGGGGAGGGGTGGTGTATGGAGGGGAGGGGTAGTGTGTGGAGTGTGGAGGGGAGGGGTGTGGAAGGGAGGAGAGAGGAGGGGTGTGGACGGGAGGGGAGAGGAGGGGAGGGGGTGGTATGTGTAGGGGGTGACAGTCTGCTTCTGCCACTTGGGTGGGTCGTAGCAGCCTAAAATGTTCACATGCCAAAATATGTAACGCCCATCCGATGGGGGGGGGGGGGGGGGAGAGAGAGAATGAGGGGGGGGGGGGAGAGAGAGAGAATGGGGGAGGGGGGAGAGAGAGGGTGGGGAGGAGAGACGGATGGTAAATTGGAATAAGATAAATCTAGTACGTGAACCGTTGATCGATGGTCAGTGTGGTCTCAGGGTTTCTGTGGCTTACCTTTCAATCAATCTTTAGACTTTTAGAGATACAGTGCGGAAAGAGGCCCTTTGGCCCCCTGAGTCCGTGCCGACCAGCCCCGTACACCAACACTGTCCTAATCACTAGGGCCAATTTCATAACTTACTGACGGTCAAGAAGGCACAGCAACGACTGTTCTACCTGAGGACACTGAAGAAGTCTGGTCTGCCCAAACAGCTGCTGACGACCTTCTACCGCTGCACCATAGAGAGCATCCTAACGCATGGCATCCCTGTGTGGTACCTCAGCAGCACGGAGGCAGAAAGGAAAGCTCTACAGCGGGTAGTCCACAGAGCTCAGAGGACCATCGGAACACAGCTACCAGCCTTGGAGGGCATCTACAACACACGATGCCTCAGAAAAGCCACCAGCATCCACAAAGACTCTTCACACCCCTGCAACAGTCTGTTCGAACTTCTACCATCGGGCAGATGCTACAAGGCCTTCTACGCCCGCACCTCCAGACTCAGGAACACCTTCATCCCCAGGGCCATAGCTGCTATGAACCGGTCCTGCTGAGCCGGATGGTCACATCGCACAGTGAACCGGCACAGATCTACTGTTTTAAAACTGTTACTGATTTTAATTCACTGGGTTGTATAAATTTATACAGATTAGCTAATTAATTTATTGCATCGTATGGGAGGAGCATTCCCAATCTCGTTGCACCCCTGTACAACGACAATAGAGATATATTGTATTGTATTGTATTGCAAGTCACCTACAAACCTGCATGCCTGTGGAAGGAAACCGGAGCACCCGGAGAAAACCCACGCAGGTCACGGGGAGAACGTGCAAACTCCGTACAGACAGCACCCATAATCCGGATTGAATCGGGGTTTCTTGCGCTGTGAGGCAGCAACTCTACCGCTGCGCCACCGTGCCACCCCCAATTTTTTTTAAACCATGAGGGAGAACCATTGAAGATTTCTCTTCCGAAGAAGGCTCCTGACCCGAAACGTCACCTATCCGTGAACTCCGGAGATACTGCCTGACCCCGCTGAGTTACTCCAGCACTTTGTGTCTTTTCTTTTACACCAGCACCTGTGGTTCCTTGTGTCATCAGCTGCTGCTGGGGTAGAAGGGGTAGGCCGTTTTGAACGGAGATGAGCAAAAGCTTTTTCACCCAAAGAGTTATGAATCTGTGGAACTCTCTGCCTCAGAAGGCAGTGGAGGCCAATTCTCTGAATGCTTTCAAGAGAGTTAGATAGAGCTCTTAAAGATAGCGGAGTCAAGGGGTATGGGGAAAAGACAGGAACAGGGTACTGATTGTGGATGATCGGCCATGATCTCAGCGAATGGCGGTGCTGGCTCGAAGGGCCAAATGGCTTACTCCTGCACCTATTGTCTATTGTCTATTGTGCGGAGTTTCCCTGACTCCACTATCTTTAAGAGCTCTATCTAGCTCTCTCTTAAAAGCATCCAGAGAATTGGCCTCCACTTCCTTCTGAGGCAGAGAATTCCACAGATTTACAACTCTCTGACTGAATTTTTTTTTTGTCCTCATCTCCGTTCTAAATGGCCTACCCTACCCCTTATTCTTAAACTGCGGCCCCTTGTTCTGGACTCCCCCAACATTGGGAACATTTTTCCTGCCTCTGACGTGTCCAATCCCTTAATAATCTTATATGTTTCAACAAGATCCAATCTTCTAAATTCCAGTGTATGCAGGCCTAGTCGCTCCAGTCTTTCAACATTTGGAGCCATTAGCGAGGGGCGATGGCCGGCGCGGACCCGATGGGCCGAAGGGCCTGTTTCCGCGCTGCGTCTCTAAACTAAAAGCTAATACTGACGTCCCTCTCACATTACAACTTCAGATGCTGCTCTGAATTTTACTTTCTCATCGTTACATTGCTCTGATAAATGGCATCTGGGAAAAAGGCATACTGTAATGCAATACGCGTAGAAATTTCATTTATTGGGGGGGGTGGGGGTCAATCAATTTTGAGAAAGGCGCTGGTAATGAAAGTATTCTTTTAAATGCAAAATAGTGCAGGGAGAACTGCGGAAATATTTTTCTTTCATATTAATTACGAATGCAATGAAAATGCCGAATGAACGCACACACAAAGTATTCGGTCACACTTCCATGGTATAAATAATCAAAGCACCATAATGTGCATTGTTGTCAGGTGTACGTTTTCGATTTTGGATTCTCTCTATTTAGTTTTTTTAAAGTTTCTTTAAGAGGTACAGCGCGGAAACAGGCCCTTTGGCACGCTGAGTCCGCAGCGATCAGCGATCCCCACACGCTAACACTGCCCTGCACACACTAGGGACAATTTGCATTTACCCCAAGCCAACTAACCTGCAAACCTGCACGTCTTTGGAATGTGGGAGGAAACATAGAAACATAGAAAATAGGTGCAGGAGGAGGCCATTCAGCCCGTCGAGCCTGCACCGCCATTCAATATGATCATGGCTGATCATCCAACTCAGTATCCTGTACCTGCCTTCTCTCCATACCCCCTGATCCCTTTAGCCACAAGGGCCACATCTAACTCCCTCTTAAATATAGCCAATGAACTGGCCTCAACTACCCTCTGTGGCAGAGAATTCCACAGATTCACCACTCTCTGTGTGAAAAAAAACTTTCTCATCTCGGTCCTAAAAGACTTCCCCCTTATCCTTAAACTGTGACCCCTTGTTCTGGACTTCCCCAACATCGGGAACAATCTTCCTGCATCTAGCCTGTCCAACCCCTTAAGAATTTTGTACGTTTCTATAAGATCCCCCCTCAGTCTTCTAAATTCCAGCGAGAAACCGAAGATCTCGGAGAAAACCCACGCAGGTCGCGGGGAGAACTGATTTAATTTACTAATTAAGTAATTAGTGGGGACTAATTTAATTTACTGTATTAATTTATTTTTTGTGTTAATTTGTTTTTTTCTATTCTGTTTTGTAATTTAGCACAATCCGCAGGTGTTCCCACTTTCATTTCACTGCACATCTTATATATGTATAATAATAATAATAATAATGCATTACATTTATATAGCGCTTTTCATATACTCAAAGACGCTTTACAGGGATTTAGAGAACATAGGGAAGTGAATAAATAGATAAATAAGTAAACGAACAGAGAAAGGAGACAGAAGGTGAGGTGACCTTCAGTGGTTGAAGGCAGTACTGAACAGGTGCGAATTCAGCGATGTTTTGAATGTGGTGAGTGTGGAGGAGTCTCTGACGGTTTGGGGTAGTGAGTTCCATTGGGTGGGAGCAGCGATGGAGAAAGCCCTGTCCCCCCAGGATCTGAGTTTGGTCCGGATGTGGGGGGATAGGAGATTGGCAGCAGCAGAGCGGAGGGTGCAGGTGGGAGTGTGCCTGTGGAGGAGGTCGGTCAGGTAGGATGGGACCAGGTTATGGAGGGCTTTGTAGGTCATGAGGAGGATTTTGTACTGGATTCTCTGGGGGATGGGGAGCCAGTGGAGTTTGTAAAGGACGGGGGTGATATGGTCACGGATCGGGGTGTGGGTGAGTAGACGGGCAGCGGAGTTTTGAATGTATTGAAGTTTACCGATGATTTTTGAGGGTGCGCCATAGAGGAGGCTGTTGCAGTAGTCCAGACGGGAGGTGATGAAGGCATGGATGAGGGTTTCTGCAGCTGTGGAGGAGAGGCATGGACGGAGACGGGCAATGTTTTTGAGGTGGAAGGTGACAAATAAACTTGACTTGACTTGAACGTACAAACTCCGCACAGACAGCACCCGCAGTCGGGATCGAACCTGGGTCTCTGGCGCTGTAATCGCTGTAAGGCAGCAACTCTGCCGCTGCACCACCGAGACCGAGACCTCCCTCTGAATTAGACGGTTTATAATTGTGTAGTTCAAACAGGCTTGCATGTTAACTAAATGTGAGTTACAAAAGATGCCACTGAATGATTTTTTACCTGCAGCTGAATCTCCTGCAACTGAGAGACCCCTAAATAGAATTTTTGCGTAAATACTGAAAGGAAACATAGAAACATAGAAAATAGGTGCAGGAGTAGGCCATTCGGCCCTTCGAGCCTGCACCGCCATTCAATATGATCATGGCTGATCATCCAACTCAGTATCCCGTACCTGCCTTCTCTCCATACCCCCTGATCCCTTTAGCCACAAGGGCCACATCTAACTCCCTCTTAAGTATAGCCAATGAACTGGCCTCAACTACCTTCTGTGGCAGAGAATTCCACAGATTCACCACTCTGTGTGAAAAAAACGTTCTCATCTCGGTCCTAAAAGACTTCCCCGTTATCCTTAAACTGTGACTCCTTGTTCTGGAAGCAGCACAGTGGCGCAGCGGCAGAGTTGCTGCCTCACAGCGCCAGAGACCCGGGTTCGAACCTGACTACGGGTGCTGTCTGTACGGGGTTTGTACGTTCTTCCCGTGACCGTGTGGGCTTTCTCCGGGTGCTCCGGTTTCCTCCCACACTCCAAAGGCGAGCAGGTTTGTAGGTGGCTTGGTTTCTGTAAATTGTTCCTAGTGTGCAGGGTGGTGTTAGTGTAGAAGGTGATCGCTGGTCGGTAGGGGTTGCCAACTATCTCACTCCCAAATGCGGGACAAGGTGATGTCACCGCCCCGCACCCCACGTAACCTCACCCAGCCAACGGTCACGTGCTCCCGCTCCACCAATGGCGGCCACCCGGGACGGGAGGCGGGTTGCTATGCAACCTCCGTCAGGCGGCGCCCGGGCCTCCGGGCCTACACTGTCTGGACCTACACTGTTCGGACCTACACCGTCTGGACCTACACTGTCTGGACCTACACTGTCCGGACCTACACTGTCTGGACCTACACTGTTCGGACCTACACCGTCTGGACCTACACTGTCTGGACCTACACTGTCCGGACCTACACTGTCCGGACCTACACTGTCCGGACCTACACTGTCCGGACCTACACTGTCCGGACCTACACTGTCCGGACCTACACTGTCCGGACCTACACTGTCCGGACCTACACTGTCTGGACCTACACTGTCTGGACCTACAGTGTCTGGACCTACACTGTCCGGACCTACACCGTCTGGGGCTACACTGTCCAGGCCTACACTGTCCGGGCCTACACTGTCTGGACTTACAGTGTCTGGACCTACACTGTCTGGACCTACACTGTCTGGACCTACACTGTCTGGACCTACACTATCTGGGCCTACACTGTCTGGACCTACACTGTCTGGACCTACACCGCCTGGGCCTACACTGTCCGGGCCTACACTGTCCGGAAGGTAGGCACAAATTTTAACCAGCATCTGCAGTTTTTTTCCTTACTACACTATCCGGACCTACAGCGTCCGGGCCGACAGCGCTCCTCCCCCCGGGCCTAACACACGACAAGGGCAGTCCCGTATGGGACAAATCAATTTACCCCCAAAATACGGGATGTCCCAGCTAATACGGAACAGTTGGCAACCCTACTGATCGGTGTGGACTCGGTGGGCCGAGGGGCCTGTTTCCACGCTGTATCTCTAAACTACTCTAAATCAGACACAAAGTGCCGGAGTAACTCAGCATCTCAGGGGAATACGGACAGGGGACATGTTTCGGTCGAGACCCTTTTTCAGACTGATTAAGGGAGATGCGGGGAGAAGAAAGCTGGAAAAGGGAAGATGCTGTCTATTGTCTAAATCCTAAATCAGAAGCCAACGAAGTTAATACTGAAATACGGAGTCTGAAGAAGGGTCTCGACCCGAAACGTCACCCATTCCTTTTCTCCACAGATGCTGCCTGCCCCGCTGAGTTACTCCAGCATTTTGTGTCTATCTTCGGTTTAAACCAGCGTCTGTATTTCCTTCCTACGCATTATGCAATAGGGAGCAAGGTTAAACAATTCCTGTGGAGAGCAGATTTGTCAGTCACGTTTCTTCCTCCGTGAGTACTGGCTAACCTCCCAAGTACTCTCATCAATAACTATTTCATTTCATATTAAAATGCTTATTTTTTCAATCTCATTCATATAACTGCTCCAGCTCCCCCCACTTAAATAGGTCAGGGAAAAGGTTCTAATGAGAAAGCAACGATTACTTTCTATTACACTGTTCAATTTCCCTGGTTCATTACAGAAATCATGCTGAGGATTAATTCTGCTGCAATCCTTGCTTTCCCACACACAACCAGCAACACATCAAAAGGCTTCAAAAGGGTCCAGTTTTACTCCTTCCAGGAACCCAAGGAAATTGCAGCGAATTGTGGACGTGGCCCAGACCATCACACAAACCGAACCGACCTCCCTTCCATTGACTCCATCTACGCCTCACGCTGCCTCGGCAAGGCCAGCAGCGCAATCACGGACGAGTCATGTTCCCAATGTTGGGGGAGCCCAGAACCAGGGGCCACAGTTTAAGAATAAGGGGTCGGCCATTTAGAACAGTGATGAGGAAAAACGTTTCCAGTCAGAGAGTTGTGAATCTGTGGAATTCTCTGCCTCAGAAGGCAGTGGAGGCCAATTCTCTGAATGCATTCAAGAGAGAGCTAGATAGAGCTCTTAAGGAGAGCGGAGTCAGGGGGTATGGGGAGAAGGCAGGAACGGGGTACTGATTGAGAATGATCAGCCATGATCACATTGAAGGGTGGTGCTGGCTCGAAGGGCCGAATGGCCTACTCCTGCCCCTATTGTTTATTGTCTACTGTCTATTGTCTATTGAGTCGCACCCCGGCCACTCCCTCTTCTCCCCTCTCCCATCGGGCAAAAGGTACAGAAGTGTGAAAATGCGCACCTCCAGATTCAGGGACAGTTTCTTCCCAGCTGTTATCAGGCAACTGAACCATCCTACCACAACCAGAGAGCAGTGCTGAACTACTATCTACCTCATTGGAGACCCTCGGACTTTCCTTGATCGGACCTTACTGGCTTTACCTTGAACTAAATGTTATTCCCTTTATCATGTGTCTTTTTCACTGTAAATGGCTCGATTGTAATCATGCATTGTCTTTCCGCTGACTGGTTAGCGCGCAGCAATAGCTTTTCACTGTACCTCGGTACACGTGACAATGAACTAAACGACACTAAACTGAAAATGTGAGGGGCTACTTCTATCCCGTGCATTAGAACGAACTGAACAACATGAATTCTGTCATGATCCAGGACAAGGCGGCCACGGTGGCGCAGCGGTAGTGTTGTTGCCTTATAGCACTTGCAGCGCCAGAGACCCGGGTTCGATCCCGACTACGGGTGCTGTCTGTACGGAGTTTGTACCTTCTCCCCGTGACCTGCGTGGCTTTTCTCTGAGATCTTCGGTTTCCCCCCACAGTCCAAAGGCGTGCAGGTTTGTAGGTTAATTGGCTTGGTATAAGTGTAAATTGTCCCTTGTGCGTGTCGGGCAGTGACAATGCGCTAAGATCGTTGGTCGGCGCGGACTCGGTGGGCCAAAGGGCCTGTTTCCGCGCCGTATCTCTAAACTAAACTGAACTAAATATACTGAATGAAGAGTGTGTGAGAGACGGGGAAATAGTGATTTGGGAGGAGAAATGGAAATGGTAAGGAATGAACGAGGAAGAGGAAAGTGGGCAGGAAGGAACTGCAGACGTTGGGTTTGCAACGAAGATAGACACAAAATGCTGGAGCAACTCAGCGGGACAGGCGGCGTCTCTGGAGAGAAAGAATGGGTGACGTTTCGGGTCGAGACCCTGCTTCACACTGGGGCAAATCAGGGCCGGCAACAGATGACCTCGGGATGGGTGGAGCTCACAATGGCCCATTGTTGGCTGGGGAAGGCATGCTCACGTGAGGGATCACAATGAATGGCGGTGCTGGCTCGAAGGGCCGAATGGCCTCCTCCTGCACCTATTTTCTATGTTTCTATGGATACAAGGATGCGAACAGTGGAACTAGCAGGACAACTAGGATTGGTGGGTGGTGGGGAATGTAGGAGTTACTTGAAATGAGAGAAATCAAAGTTCATACTGCTGGGTTGTAAGCTGCCCATGTGAAATAGGAGGTGTTATAGAGTCATAGAGTCATGGAGTGACAATAGACAATAGACAATAGGTGCAGGAGGAGGCCATTCGGCCCTTCGAGCCAGCACCGCCATTCAATGTGATCATGGCTGATCATTCTCAATCAGTACCCCGTTCCTGCCTTCTCCCCATACCCCCTGACTCCGCTATCCTTAAGAGCTCTATCCAGCTCTCTCTTGAATGCATTCAGAGAATTGGCCTCCACTGCCTTCTGAGGCAGAGAATTCCACAGATTCACAACTCTCAGATTGAAAAAGTTTTCCCTCATCTCCGTTCTAAATGGCCTACCCCTTATTCTTAAACTGTGGCCCCTGGTTCTGGACTCCCCCGACATTGGGAACATGTTTCCTGCCTCTAATTTGTCCAACCCCTTAATAATCTTATATGTTTCGATAAGATCCCCTCTCATCCTTCTAAATTCCAGTGTATACAAGCCTAGTCGCTCCAGTCTTTCAACATATGACAGTCCCACCATTCCGGGAATGAACCTAGTAAACCTACGCTGCACGACCTCAATAGCAAGAATATCCTTCCTCAAATTTGGAGACCAAAACTGCACACAGTACTCCAGGTGCTGTGGTGATACATTGTGGAAACAGGCCCTTCAGACCAACTTGCCCACATAGGCCAACATGTCTCTGCTACACCAGTCCCTCCTGCCCAAAGATTATAGAGCAGAACAAGATAGACCACTCGACCCTAAAACCCGTAGTACGTCACGGCGCCATTTTAGTAGGCAGAAACTTGCAGAAACATTAAAAAAAGAAAAATAACAAAAATCTGTGAATTGATAGATGAGATATATTCTGCATTTTTGTGGCATCATCACACATACTGTTCCCCAAAAACACTGATTACACTGCGAGAGGCACAGCGAACTAAAATGAGTTTGCTTACTAAAATGGCGGATGTTCCGCACCTTTGCGTACTACACTTCAGTATAGGCGATTTCAACGGAGTGGTTCATCTTGCTCCTTAGTACCTTTGCTCCTGCCTGCGTTTGGCCCATATCCCTCCAAACCTGTCCTATCCATGTATCTGTCTAACTCTTTCTTAAACGTTGGGATAGTCCCTGCCTCAACTACCTCCTCTGGCAACTCGTTCCGTACACCCACCACCCTTTGTGTGAAAAAGTTACCCCTCACATTCCTATTAAGTCATTTCCCCTTCACCTTAAACCTATGTCCTCTGGTCCTCGATTCCCCTACTCTGGGCAAGAGACTCTGTGCATCATTGGAGTTGTTGTTCATTGGAGTGAAGCGGGTGGCTTCACTCTGACAGTGGAGGAGGCCCAGATGGGGAATATTGGTCAGCATGGGCAAGTTGGGCCGAAGGGCCTGTTTCCACCTTGTGTGACTCTGTGACCTTAAATGTTTGCTTCGTCCTTTTGTGTACTGGTGTACCACAGTCCTTGCAAAGGTCCCATCATGGACAGGTGGGAGGGCTAAGGAATGTTGGAATGAGGATTGGTTACGGTTTCAGCACAGGACGCCACAGGAGATCCTTCTT
The DNA here is from genome assembly GCF_053455715.1 of Rhinoraja longicauda. Taxonomy (NCBI): domain Eukaryota; kingdom Metazoa; phylum Chordata; class Chondrichthyes; order Rajiformes; family Arhynchobatidae; genus Rhinoraja; species Rhinoraja longicauda. Next base: position 49,753,993 of record NC_135964.1, on the reverse strand, counting down.
CCCTGTGGCTACCAAAAAGCACAACTCCTCCCCCTTCTGTCTTGGGGTAGACTGACTCCCCTCCCCCTCCCCCTACCCCTGCCCCCTTCCTGAATCTTTGCACATCCCCAATCCTGGACTTTCAACTCATCACTTTAATTTCATGTTTCATGTATCTTGTTGTGCTTTTATGACTGTTGGCAGGCCAATTTGATTGATTGTGAATGATCATCCATGATCACATTGAATGGCGGTGCAGGCTCGAAGGGCCGAATGGCCTCCTCCTGCACCTATTGTCTATTGTCTAATTTCCCTCCTGGGAGAAATATCATGTTCTACCGTATCGTATCGCATTTTAAAAAAAAACCTTTTCACCCAGAGAGTTGTGAATTTGTGGAATTCTCTGCCACAGAGGGCAGTGGAGGCCAAATCACTGGATGAATTTAAAAGAGAGTTAGACAGAGCTCTGGAGGTTAGTGGAATCGAGGGATATGGGGAGAAGGCAGGCACGGGTTACTGATTGTGGATGATCAGCCACGATCACAATGAATGGCGGTGCTGGCTCGAAGGGCCAAATGGCCTCCTCCTGCACCTATTTTGTTTTCGATGTACTGTGCTGGTTAAACTGCTGAGCTGGCAGCCAGAGATCTGGACCATTAATCCAAGGATGCGAGTTTGCATCCCACCACGGCAGCTGGGGAACTTAAATTCAAGTAATTAAGTGAAATAAGGATCTAAAAAAAATGCCTGTCTTAGTTACTGCAACCACTAGAGACAATTTACAATTGTACCACAGCCAATTAGTGGAGATACAACATGGAAACACAGGCCCTTCGGCCCACCGGGTCCGCACACTAACACTATCACACACACACACGAGGGACCATTCACAATTTTACCGAAGCCAATTAACCTACAAACCCTGTACGTCTTTGGAGTGTGGGAGGAAACCGGAGCACCCGGGGAAAGCCCGCGCAGGTCACGGGGAGAAGGTGCAAACTCCGTACAGGCAGCACCCGTGGTCTGGATCGAACCCACTGGATCAGGCAGCAGATCGACCGCTGCGCCACCGTGCCGCCCCAAGTTTTGAATTTACACGCTCCCCACGGATTCTGTGGTCGGACTGAAAACACCTTTTCTCTTGTCTTTTCTTTCCTGCTTTCTGCTGCACAACCGCCAACAGCTGGGCTACCTCGTGCAGGTCTCGCTCACGTGGTTACTGGTTGCAAAAAGGGTTATTTAGATTTTTACGTGGGCAGGTTTGGTGAGACGATCCGTGTCCATGTTGTCCAGCTGTGACTCGAAGAGTGACAAGGTTGGTGAACAGCTGGCGGTGTCGGGAAGGATGTTCCACTCTGGGACAGTCCATGGATATAGTGACTGTAGGCAGCTATTTTTGTTTGCTCTAGTGTGTGCAGGATAGTGTTAATGTGCGGGGATCGCTGGGCGGCGCGGACTCGGTGGGCCGAAGGGCCTGTTTCCGCGCTGTATCTCTAAATCTAAATCTAATTCAAGTATAAATAGACCAAGTGGACCCAAACCTCTCCTGCATTAGTGCAGCACCCTCTCCTCCCCTCCTCCCCCCCCCGCTTCCCCCCTCCCCACCCTTCCTCCCTTCCCTCCCTCCCTCCCCTCCACCCCCCTCGCCCCTCCCCTCCCTCCCTCCCTCCCTCCCCTCCACCCCCCTCCCCCCTCTCCACCCTCCACCTCCCTCACCCTCCATCCTCCCCCTCCCATCCCTCCTTCCCCCCTCTCCCCTCCACCTCTCTGCCCCTCCCCCTCCCCTCCCCTCCCCTCCCTTCCTTCCCCCACTCCATCCCCCTCAACCCCCCCCCTTATCCTCCCTCCTCCCTCCCTCCCTAGGAGACAGATTTAAACTTTAAAATGTGAATAACTTTTAAAACATAACACCGATTTCAATGAAACTTCTTCCATTAGCACCAAAGGGACGACGGTGAGTAAGGTGGGCCTAAAATTGTCGCGCTATCGTGTACTGTTTCGGCTGTAGTTCAAGAACAAACAAACAGTCACTGAAATGAAGCATGCAGGTACAGCAGGCAGTGAAGAAAGCCAATGGAATGTTGGCCTTCATAACAAGAGGAGTTGAGTATAGGAGCAAAGAGGTCCTTCTGCAGTTGTACAGGGCCCTAGTGAGACCTCACCTGGAGTACTGTGCAGTTTTGGTCTCCAAATTTGAGGAAGGATATTCTTGCCATTGAGGGCGTGCAGCGTAGGTTTACTAGGTTAATTCCCGGAATGGCGGGACTGTCGTATGTTGAAAGACTGGAGCGACTAGGCTTGTATACACTGGAATTTAGAAGGATGAGAGGAGATCTTATCGAAACGTATAAGATTATTAAGGGGTTGGACACGTTAAAGGCAGGAAACATGTTCCCAATGTTGGGGGAGTCCAGAACAAGGGGCCACAGTTTAAGAATAAGGGGTAGGCCATTTAGAACTGAGATGAGGAAAAACCTTTTCAGTCAGAGAGTTGTGAATCTGTGGAATTCTCTGCCTCAGAAGGCAGTGGAGGCCAATTCTCTGAATGCATTCAAGAGAGAGCTAGATAGTGCTCTTATGGATAGCGGAGTTAGGGGGTATGGGGAGAAGGCAGGAACGGGGCACTGATTGAGAATGATCAGCCATGATCACTCTGAATTGCGATGCTGGCTCGAAGGGCCGAATGGCCTCCTCCTGCACCTATTGTCTATTGCCTATTGTCAAACAAACAAACGCGAGTTTTAGTATATAGAAGATGAAGTGACCTGAGGACTATCCTGTAAATTTCTGGGTATTGGATTGAACGCCTTTTCTCTTTTCTGCTTTGTACGTATCCATATCAATATTCCAGGCTCGGGGATAATAGTCCAATCGTTACTTTAGTCCATTGTTACAGAACAGCTTCAAAAGGTCTCTCGTTCCACACTTAAGGGCCCTTGCTATTCTTTGATACCTGTCGTTTAAGTCTGGAGAATATTTCTTCCAGTGCACCATTTGTCAAGGAAGCAAGTAATTTATACCCGAGCCAGGAAGGAAAATCTAATTAACCCCCAGAATCATTGCGTTTCGAGAGTCATGCTTCACGTGCGTGCGCTTGGGAAGAAAGACATCTTATCCAGACGTGGCATGAACTAACACTGCCAGAGCGAAAGGGTCCAAGGACTGAAAGGACTAAATGCTTTTGATGGGTGGTCGAAGGAGATATTGAAGCTGGGACGAAAACTGCTATTAAAATGATAAGTCCCAGAGGAATGCCATAATGAACTGGAAAAAAGGAATAGGTGATATTTTGGGTTGAGAATGAATGAACTTATAAATGAATACTATATTGTCACATGTGGCAAGTCACAGTGAAATTCTTTGCTGGCCTACCCAGGACATAGTTGTCACGTAAGGGTGTGACTAGTATAAGAAAATAACTGCAGATGCTGGTACAAAAATGGGCGGCACGGTAGCGCAGCGGTAGAGTTGCTGCTTTACAGCGAATGCAGCGCCGGAGACTCAGGTTCGATCCTGACTACGGGTGCTGCACTGTAAGGAGTTTGTACGTTCTCCCCGTGACCTGTGTGGGTTTTCTCCGAGATCTTCGGTTTCCTCCCACACTCCAAAGACGTACAGGTATGTAGGTTAATTGGCTGGGTAAATGTAAAAATTGTCCCTAGTGGGTGTAGGATAGTGTTAATGTACGGGGATCGCTGGGCGGCACGGACTTGGTGGGCCGAAAAGGCCTGTTTCCGGCTGTATATATATGATATGATGATATGATATGATAAATCGAAGGTATTTATTCGCAAAATGCTGGAGTAACTCAGCAGGTCAGGCAGCATCTCAGGAGAGAAGGAATGGGCAACGTTTCGGGTCGATACCCTTCTTCAGACTCGACCCGAAACGTCGCCCATTCCTTCTCTCCTGAGATGCTGCCTGACCTGCTGAGTTACTCCAGCATTTTATGAATAAAGGGTGTGACTAGTGGTACCGTCCTTTTTAACGGTAGTCACAAAATCTGGAGTAACCCAGCGGGTCAGGCAGCATCTCTGGAGAGAAGGAATGGGTCTGAAGAAGGGTCTCGACCCGAAACGTCACCCATTCCTTCTCTCCCGACATGCTGCCTGACCCGCTGAGTTACTCCAGCATTTTGTGTCTACCTTTGGTTTCAACCAGCATCTGCAGTTTTTTTTCTTACGATCTTTTTTGGTTATGTTCAGTTTAGAGATACAGCGCGGAAACAGGCCCTTTGGCCCACCGGGTCCGCGCCGCCCAGCGATCCCCGCACATTAACACTATCCTACACACACTAGGGACAATTTACACACATACGCCAAGCCAATTAACCTACAAACCTGTTCGCCTTTGGACAGTGTGGGAGGAAACCGAAGATCTCGGAGAAAACCCTCGCAGGTCACGGGGAGAACGTACAAACTCCATACAGACAGCGCCCGTAGTCGGGATTGAACCCGGGTCTCCGGCGCTGCAAGCACTGTAAGGCAGTAACTTTACCGCTGCGCCACCGTGACCCCCCTGTTCACCACAGATGCTGCCTGACCCACTGAGTTACTCCAGCTTTTTGTGTCTGTTGTCACAAAACCCTCTGTGGTTTACATTTTAGATTTAGATTTTTTTAGATTTAGAGATACAGCGCAGAAACAGGCCCTTCGGCCCAACGGGTCCGCGCCGCCCAGCGATCCCCGCACACTAACACTATCCTACACCTACTAGGGACAATTTTTACATTTGCCCAGCCAATTAACCTACATACCTGTACGTCTTTGGAGTGTGGGAGGAAACCGAAGATCTCGGAGAAAACCCACGCAGGTCACGGGGAGAACGTACAAACTCCGTACAGACGGCGGCCGTAGTCAGGATCGAACCTGAGTCTCCGACGCTGCATTCGCTGTGAGGCAGCAACTCTACCGCTGCGCCACCGTGCCGCCTATGTTCACTTATGTTTTTCAAGAAAGGAAATATGACCCAAAGAAGGGTCTCAATCTGAAACCTCACCTGTTCATGTTCTCCAGAGATGCTGCCTGACCCGCTGAGTAACTCTGCCAATTTGTATCCTTATGCCAGAGGAGGGAGGCTGAGGAGGTGGATAGTCGAGGCTGGGACTATCCCAACGTCGAAGAAACAATTAGATCGGTACATGGATAGGACAGGTTTGGAGGGATATGGGCCAAACGCAGGCAGGTGGGACTGGTCTAGCTGGGACATGTTGGCCGGTGTGGGCAAGTTGGGCCGAAGGGCCTGTTTCCACGCTGTGTCACTCTTTGACTCTATAAATGTGGGCGGCACGGTGGCGCAGCGGTAGAGTTGCTGCCTTACAGCGAATGCAGCGCCGGAGACTCAGGTTCAATCCTGACTACGGCCGCCGTCTGTACGGAGTTTGTACGTCCTCCCCGTGACCTGCGTGGGTTTTCTCCGAGATCTTCGGTTTCCGCCCACACTCCAAAGACGTACAGGTACGTAGGTTAATTGGCTGGGCAAATGTAAAAATTGTCCTTAGTGGGTGTAGGATAGTGTTAATGTGCGGGGATCGCTGGGCGGCGCGGACCCGGTGGGCCGAAGGGCCTGTTTCTGCGCTGTATCTAAATCTAAAATCTAAATTTAATCAGAAACATTGAATGTCCATGAGATGACTGGACTATCACAAAAACCTACATGGTTCACGTGTTTTTCAAGCAAGCTAATCTGCTCTCCTTCATGTTCATAAGTTCATAAGTTATAGGAGCAGAATTGGGCTATTCGGCCCATCGAGTCTACTCCGCCATTCAATCACGGCTGGTCTATCATTCCCTCTCAACCCCATTCTCCTGCCTTCTCCCCACAACCTCTGACACCCGTACTGATCAAGAATCTATCTATCTCTGCCTGAAAAACACCCATTGACTGACTTGGCCTCCACAGCCTTCCGTGGCAATGAATTCCACAGATTCACCACCCTCTGACTAAAGAAATTCCTCCTCACCTCCTTCCTAAAGACACGTCCTTTAATTCTGAGGCTGTGCCCTCTGGTCCTGGACTCTCCCACTGGTGGAAACATCCTGGGCCAAAGAAGGGTCACGACCTGGAGAAAAGGTGGCGCAGCGGTAGAGTTGCCGCCTTACAGCGAATGCAGCGCCGGAGACCCAGGTTCGATCCCGACCATGGGTGCTTGTCTGTACGGAGTTTGCACGTTCTCCCCGTGACCTGCGTGGGTTTTCTCCGAGATCTTCGGTCTCCTCCCACACTCCAAAGACGTACAGGTTTGAGGGTTAATTGGCTTGGTAAATGTAAAAATTGTTCCTAGTGGGTTGCGTGTGCAGGGTAGTGTTAATGTACGGGGATGGTTGGTTGGCGCGGACCCAGTGGGCCGAAGGGCCTGTTTCCGCGCTGTATCTCTGAACTAAACTAAACCTGACACCATGTTCTCCGCAGACGCTGCCTGACCCGCTGAGTAACTCCAACACTTTTATGTCCCTTTGTGTAAACCAGGGAATCTGCAGTTCCTTGTTACTAGAGGATCTATAACTGTACGAGATTCCATGAAGGCTGGCAATGTTTCCAGGATAGATTCCTGGTTGAAATGAAGAACTACTGGCCACATCTTCCCATCCCCTCCCCTTTCTGCGTTCCGCAGAGACCGTTCCCTCCGTAACTCCCTGGTCCACTCGTCCCTTCCTACCCAAACCACCCCAACCCCGGGCACTTTCCCCTGCAACCGCACGAGATGCAACACCTGTCCCTTTATCTCCACCCTCCACTCCATCCAAGGACCCAAACAGTCTTTTCAGGTGATGTAGAGGTTCACCTGCACCTCCTCCAACCTCATCTATTGTATCCGCTGTTCCAGATGTCAACGTCTCTACATCGGCGAGACCAAACGCAGGCTCGACGATCATTTCGCTCAACACCTTCGCTCAGTCCGTCTTAACCAACCTGATCTCCCGGTGGCTCAGCACTTCAACTCCCATTCCCACTCCCAGTCTGACCTTTCTGTCATGGGCCTCCTCCAGTGCCATAGTGAGGCCCAGCGCAAATTGGAGGAACAGCACCTCATATTTCGCTTGGGCAGCTTGCAGCCCAGCGGTATGAACATTGACTTCTCCAACTTTAGATAGCTCCTCTGTCCCTCTCTTCCCTTCCCCCTTCCCAGTTCTCCCTCTATCTTCCTGTCTCCAACTACATCCTATCATTGTCCCGCCCCCTCGCCTGACATCAGTCTGAAGAAGGGTCTTGACCCGAAATGTCACCCATTCCTTCTCTCCTGAGATGCTGCCTGACCCGCTGAGTTACACCAGCAATCCACCTTCGATTTGTACCAGCATCTGCAGTTATTTTCCTACAGAATTTAAGCAAATCGCTTCTGTTTTTTTGGGGGGGGGGGTTGTTTTTATTGGAACTTTCCGCTTTATTCCAGCTCGCTGTGAAAATTTGCTCCGCGCTGTTTTTTAAAAATGCATTTTGATGGCTTTAGCATGACTCACATTGAAATTGAAAAGCTTCCTCAATTGCATGATCTTAAACCCGCTGTGCCTAATGTGCGCGGATGATGGATAGGTGGCCGCGGCATTAAGTTTTACTCTCAGGGAGCGAGCCTACGCTCTGGGCACTGTGCGGGAAGGAACTGCAGATGCTGGAGATGGTCGCAAAATGCCGGAGTGACCCAGCGGGACCGGCAGCATCTCCGGAGAGAAGGAACGGGCAGCAAGTTGACAATAGGCAATAGGTGCAGGAGGAGGCCATTCGGCCCTTCGAGCCAGCACCGCCATTCAATGTGATCATGGCTGACCATTCTCAATCAGTACCCCCGTTCCTGCCCTCTCCCCATACCCCCTGACTCCGCTATCCTTAAGAGCTCTATCCAGCTCTCTCTTGAATGCATTCAGAGAATTGGCCCCCACTGCCTTCTGAGGCAGAGAATTCCACAGATTCACAACTCTCTGACTGAAAAAGTTTTTCCTCATAGAAATATAGAAACATAGGTGCAGGAGGAGGCCATTCGGCCCTTCGAGCCTGCACTCATCTCAGTTCTAAATGGCCTACCCCTTATTCTTAAACTGTGGCCCCTGGTTCTGGACTCCCCCAACATTGGGAACATGTTTCCTGCCTCTAACGTGTCCAACCCCTTAATAATCTTATACGTTTCGATAAGATCTCCTCTCATCCTTCTAAATTCCAGTGTATACAAGCCTAGTCGCTCCAGTCTTTCAACATATGATAGTACCGCCATTCCGGGAATTAACCTAGTAAACCTACGCTGCACGCCCTCAATAGCAAGAATATCCTTCCTCAAATTTGGGAGAGTTGTTTGCCTTTACAGCGCTTGCAGCGCCAGAGACCCCGGGTTCGAACCCAGCTAGGGGTGCTTGTCTCTGCACGTTCTTCCCGCGACCTGCCTGGCGTTTGGTATACATATATGACTGGGGTTGGAGAGGCTCCTGAGGAGGTTTACAAGAATGATCCCAGGAATGAGTGGGTTAACATACGATGAGCGTTTGACGGCACTGGGCCTGTACTCTCCGGAGTTTGGATGGATGAGAGAGGGACCTCATTGAAACTTACCAAATAGTGAAAGGCCTGGAAAGAGTGGATGTAGGGAGGATGTTTCCACTGGTGGGAGAGTCGAGAATCAGAGACAAGAGCCTCAGAATAAAAGGATGTTCATTTAGGAAGGAGATGAGGAGGAATTTCTTTAGTCTTTAGGGTGGAGAATCTGTGGAATTCAATACCACAGAAGACTGTGGAGGCCAAGTCAATGGTTATATTTATATTTAGATTTAGAGATACAGCGCAGAAACAGGCCCTTCGGCCCGCCGGGTCCGCGCCGCCCAGCGATCCCCGCACACCAACACTATCCCACACCCACTAGGGACAATTTTTTTATATTTGCCCAGCCAATTAACCTACATACCTATACGTCTTTGGAGTGTGGGAGGAATCTGAAGATCTCGGAGAAAACCCACGCAGGTCACGGGGAGAACGTACAAACTCCGTACAGACGGCGCCCGTAGCCAGGATGAAACCTAAGTCTCCGGCGCTGCATTCGCTGTAAGGCAGCAACTCTACCGCTGCGCCACCGTGCCGCTCATTTAAGGTGGAGATTGAGAGTTTCTTGTTTAGTGTGGGCATCGTGGGTTATGGGGAGAAGGCAGGATAATGGGGTTAGGAGGGAGAGATAGATCAGCCACGATTGAATGCAGAATAGACTTGATGGGCCGAATGGCCTAATTCTGTTCCTATCACTCGTGATCTCATGAACTAATGAAAATTCAAATCTTATTGTCTATGTTCTTTCAACACATATGATGTGTTGAAAGAACAAATTAGCACCTTTTCCTCTTTCTGCACCAAATTCCCAAGCTGACTAAGTTTAGAACCATATTTAAAGTTATCATCTGTTCAAATGAACTCCATACAACTCTTAATTGGTTTAGTTTAGTTTCGAGATACAGCAAGGAAACAGGCCCCTTGGACAAGCATCCTTTGTCTGGACTTACGTTTCGCTTATAGACGATGTACGGACAAGGTGATTGTTTATTGCAACATTCCAGCAATCCTGACTACGTGCGCTGTCTGTACGGAGTTTGTACGTTCTCCCCGTGACACGCATGAGTTCTCTCCGGTTTCCTCCCACACTATAAAGACGTGCAGGTTTTCAGGTTAATTGGCCTCTGTAAATTGTCCCCAGTGTGTAGGATAGAACTAGTGTCGATCGCCGGTCGGTGCGGACTTGATAGGCCGAAGGGCCTGTTTCCACGCTGTATCTTTAAACTAAACTAAACTTTGCCATTTGCAAACATTTCCTTGACCATTGGTATCTGTTCAGGTGCTATTGAATAACTGGCCTGATTTGGATGGACTGTTGTATAAAGGAAGTGGGTTATATATTTAGACTTTAATTTTTTTAATTGAATCGAACAATCATGTCATGGAATTTTACGAGGATGTTGCCAGGACTATTGGGAGAAGTTGGGCAGGATTGGACTGCACTCCTTGGAGTGCAGGAGGATGAGATGTGGTCTTGTAGTGGTTTCGTTTACTTTTACTTTATACATACAGCGTGGAAACAGGCCCTTCGGCCCACCGGGTCTGTACCGACCAGCTATCACCCTGGGCACTAATACTATCCTACACACATACACTAGGGACAATTTACAATTTCACCAATGCCAATTAATGAACAAAACTGCACGTCTTTGGAGTGTGGGAGGAAACCAGAGCACCCGGAGAAAACCCACGCTGTCACAGGGAGAGCGTACAAACTCCGTACAGACAGCACCTGTATTCAGGATCGAACCCGGGTCTCTGGCGCTGTAAGGCAGCAACTCTACCGCTGTGCCACCGTGCCACCCTCAAAGTATAAGATCATGAGGGTGATATATAGGGTAGACGCATAGTCTTTTACCCAGAGTTGGGGAAATCAAGAACCAGAGGACATCGGTTTAACGTTGAGAGGGTAAAGATTTAATGGGAACCTGAGGGGCAACGTTTTCACACAGAGGGTGGTGGGTGTATGGAATAAGCTGCCAGAGGAGGTAGTTGATGCAGAAACGATAACAACATTTAAAATACATTTTGACAGGTAAATGGATAGGAAAGGCTTAGAGGGATATGGGCCAAATGTGGGCAGTTGGGACTAGACAATAGACAATAGACAATAGACAATAGGTGCAAGAGTAGGCCATTCGGCCCTTCGAGCCAGCACCACCATTCAATGTGATCATTGTAGTGTAGATGGGGCACTTTGGTCGGCATGGGCAAGTTGGGCCAAAGGGCCTGTTTCTCTGCTGTATGACTCCATGACTCTTTTCACTGTACCTCGGTATTAGAGTTGCCAACTGTCCCATATTAGCCGGGACATCTCGTATTTTGGGCTAAATTGGTTTGTCCGGTACTAGGCCGCTGTCGGCCGGGACAGTGTAGGCTAACTGGAGTGCAGGAGGATGAGACGTGGTCTTGTAGTGGTTTAGTTTACTTTTACTTTATACATACAGCGTGGAAACAGTCCCTTCGGCCCACCGAGTCTGTACCGACCAGCTATCACCCCGTGCACTAATACTATCCTACACACATACACTAGGGACAATTTACAATTTCACCAATGCCAATTAATGAACAAAACTGTCCGTTTTTGGAGTGTGGGAGGAAACCAGAGCACCCGGAGAAAACCCATGCTGTCACAGGGAGAGCGTACAAACTCCGTACAGACAGCACCCGTAGTCAGGATCGAACCCGGGTCTCTGGCGCTGTAAGGCAGCAACTCTACCGCTGTGCCACTGTGCCGCCCTCAAAGTATAAGAGCATGAGGGTGATATATAGGGTAGATGCATAGTCTTTTACCCAGAGTTGGGGAAATCAAGAACCAGAGGACATCGGTTTAAAGTTGAGAGGGGAAAGATTTTAATGGGAACCCGAGGGGCAACGTTTTCACACAGAGGGTGGTGGGTGCATGGAATAAGCTGCCACAGGAGGTAGTTGAGGCAGAAACTATAACAACATTTAAAATACATTTTAACGGGTAAATGGATAGGAAAGGCTTAGAGGGATATGGGCCAAATGCGTGCAGTTGGGACTAGACAATAGACAATAGGTGCAAGAGTAGGCCATTCGGCCCTTCGAGCCAGCACCACCATTCAATGTGATCATTGTAGTGTAGATGGGGCACTTTGGTCGGCATGGGCAGGTTGGGCCAAAGGGCCTGTTTCTCTGCTGTATGACTGCACGACTCTTTTCACTGTACCTCGATATTAAAGTTGCCAAATGTCCCGTATTAGCCGGGACATCTCGTATTTTAGGCTAAATTGGTTTGTCCCATACTAGGCCCGCGGGCCGCTGTCGGCCGGGACAGTGTAGGCTAACAGAGTGTGTTCGGGGAGAGGGGGCCGAGTGTGTTTGCCTTACGGAGTCCGCGTGGCAACCCGCCTCCCGGCCCTGGCGGCCGCCATTGGTGGAGCGGGAGCACGTGGCCGCTGGCTGGGCGAGGCCACGTGGGGGCGCGGGGCGGTGACATATTTGGGAGTGAGATAGTTGGCAACCCTTCTCGGTACTCGTGACAATAAACTAAACTGATAAACTATGTCAGTCTGAAGAAGGGTCTCGACCCGAAAAACGTCGCCCATTCCTTCTCTCCCGAGATGCTGCCTGACCTGCTGAGTTACTCCAGCATTTTGTGAATAAATACCTTCGATAAACTATGAAGCCGGGCCTTTGGCCGACTGAATCCGTGCCGGCCATCAACCACACATTTACACTGATCCTACACTAACCCTGATATTGTTTGTTGTCCGCAGATTCCCACGAACTCTTCCCTTACAAGATTCATGATTTTCCCTGCAGATCACTGCCAAGATATCAGCAGCTCCCATGTCCAATTGCCTCTCTCCCTCCTTATCTCCTGCCGAGATTCTCTGTTGTTCTTTCCTTATCTCCATCCGACGTTTAATCGGTCTCTGTCTTTCTCTCCCACACACGGCCGGTATCTTCTTCTTTCACCCGATATCTTCGAATCAACTGACATTTTATATTAAAAATAACCCGGATTTCAATGCTCTTGTCTGTGGGGATCAGATACCACTGCTAAAATTGAAGATTGCTAACTGAAGCCACCAAAATTAATCATCAGAAATTAGACTTTACTTCAGACTTGAGAGATACAGGGCGGAAACAGGCCCTTCGGCCCACCCAGTACCGTGCCACCCAGTCATCCCCCTGGACACTAGTACTATCCTCCACGCGAGGTATCACAAAATACTGGAGTAAACTTAGCAGGTCAGGCAGCATCTCTGGAGAGAAGGAATGGGTGACGTTTCGGGTCGAGACCCAAAACGTCCATCAGTCTGAAGAAGGGTCTCGACCCGAAACGTCACCCATTCCTTCTCTTCAGAGATGCTGCCTGACCTGCTGAGTTACTCCAGCATTTTGTGATACCTTCGATTTGTACCAGCATCTGCAGTTATTTTCTTACACACCCTACACGCTAGGAACAGTTCATAATTTACAGAAGACAATTAACCCTACGTTCTCCCCGGGTTTTGTGGGTTTTCTCAGGATGCTCAGGTTTCCCCCCGCATGCCAAAGACGTAGAGTTTTGTACGTTAGCTGGCTTTGGTAAAAATTGTAAATTGTCCCTAGTGCTATCTCTAAACCCTAAAGTAAAGTCTAAAGTATATTCTGTACTTGTGTCTGGTTTCTTGTAGAATCAGTATGGATAGAAATGAGGAATTGTAAGGGTAAAAAGACCCTAATGGGAGTTATCTACAGGCCCCCAAACAGTAGCCTCGACATAGAGTGCAAGTTGAATCAGGAGCTAATGTAGGCCCGGAGGCCCTGCCCTATAATTGTCATTAACCAACAGAATGCTGGTCTTTTATTCATCTTTCTTAAATAAAGATGAGCAGGTTTTGGAATTCTTAATTTTATTTGAGTTTCTTATAAACAGAGGTTTATGTAAAAATGTCCCCTAGTGTGTCTAGGGTGGTGTTAATGTGCAGGGATCGCTGGTCGGCACGGACCCGGTAGGCCGAAGGGCCTGTTTCAGTGCCATATCTCTTAACTAAACTAAAAAAAGATAGATAAGGTGGTAAAGAAGGCCCTTGGTTTATTGGTCTTCGTAAGACAGGGTAATGAGTATAGAAGTAAGGCCATTAGTTACAGTTATGGTTGCCAACTGTACTGTATTAGCTGGGACATCCCGTATTTTGGGCTAAATTGGTTGGTCCCATACAGGAGCGCCCTTGTCCTGTATTAGGCCTGGGGGGGCGCTGTAGGCCCGGACACTGTAGGCCCGGACACTGTAGGCCCGGACACTGTAGGCCCGGACACTGTAGGCCCGGACACTGTAGGCCCGGACACTGTAGGCCCGGACACTGTAGGCCCGGATACTGTAGTCCCAGACACTGTAGGCCAGGAGGCCAGGGTGCTGCCTAACGGAGGTTGCATAGCAACCCGCCTCCCTGCCCGGGCGGCCGCCTTTCGTGGAGCTGGAGCACGTGGCTGCTGGCTGGGTGAGGTCATGTGGGGCGGTGACGTCACCTTTTGTCTCTTATTTGGAAGTCAGAAAGTTGGCAACCCTAGTTACAGTTGTACAAAAAGTTGATCAGGTCACACTTGGAGTATTGTGTTCAGATTTGGTCACTCTGCTGCTGGAATAGTATTATTAAACTGGTAAGCGAAGGTGGCCGGGTGGGCTAGGAGAGGGAGAACAGTCCGCTGGATGATCCGGACAGAGGTGGCGGCTGGAGGCCCTGCAGCAGCCTGGGGCTCGCCTGGATCGGGCCCCGCTCCAGGTGACCGAGCGTGCGGACCGGGCTGGACTTTGAAAATGGCGCCAAAACCTGGCGACTCTTGCCACGTTGTCTTAGTGGACTATTTATACACTCTTAGAAACATAGAAACATAGAAAATAGGTGCAGGAGTAGGCCATTCGGCCCTTCGAGCCTGCATCGCCATTCAATATGATCATAGCTGATCATCCAACTCAGTACCCCGTACCTACCTTCTCTCCATACCCCCTGATCCCTTTAGCCACAAGGGCCACATCTAACTCCCTCTTAAATATAGCCAATGAACTGGCCTCAACTACCTTCTGTGGCAGAGAATTCCACAGATTCACCACTCTCTGTGTGAAAAAACCCTTTCTCATCTCGGTCCTAAAAGACTTCCCCCTTATCCTTAAACTGTGACCCCTTGTTCTGGTACTATTGGGAATTGTGCTTGGGTATGGCAATGCTTTACTGAACTGTACATCTGTACACATGATAATAAAGAACCATTGAACTATGATATCAATTAAAACAACTGCTTTGAAGCATTGCTGTTTGTACAGACTCATACATCATGGAAACAGGCCCTTCGGCCCAATTTGCCCAGGCCGACCAATAAGTCCCATCTACACTAGTCCCACCTGCCCATGTCTGGCCTTTATCCCTCTAAACCTACCCTACCTGTCCAAATGTCTTTTTAAAAGTGGGATTCGATTAGGATTAGTGTAAATGGGCGGTCGATGGTTGGCACGGACTCGGTGGGCCATAGGGACCTGTTTCTGCGCTGTGTCTCTCAATGACTACATCTGCTTCCGAAATTGGCACTTACTGGGACCTTGTCCAAACCGCTTTGTTCTCACGCACCTCAAGGGAACGATGACCTCCGTACGTGCGGGGAAAACTGGGCCTCTTTCCACACTGTTTAGTTTAGAGATACAGCGCGGAAACAGGCCCTTTGGCCCACCGACCCCGCGCCGACCAGCGATCCCCGCTGCCCGGGCCTACAGTGTCCGGGCCTACAGCGCCCCCCCCCCGGCCTAATACGGGACACTACCCTACACATACTCGGGACAATTTTACATTTATACCAAGACAATTAACTGGCAAACCTGTACGTTTTTGCAATGTGGGAGGAAACCAAAGATCTCGGAGAAAACCCACGGGGGGGAGAATGTACAAACTCCGTACAGACAGCACCCGTGGTTAGGATCGAGCCCGGGTCTCTGGTGCTGTGAGGCAGCGACTCTAATAACCACTACCACTGCTTGTGGGACAGTGAGACGGGGAAAACTGGGCCCGAAGTTGCCAGGTTGCCCTGAACTACGAGAGGTCACCCTACGAAAATATCCGTCTGTAAAGGCCTTCTGCACAAGCCAGTTCTCTCTGAGAGCAGCTGAATTAATAATGGAGCAGTATTGACTGAAACGCACTGCTGGGGCAGCTGTGGTTCTAAAGGCATCAGCTTCAGTGTTTCAGTTCGATCCATTTTTATTATCAACAAAAGCAACGGAAATTTCCCAGAAGTGTTTGCACGTGAATGTGGAGCCTGTGGCAGTGGAGGGCGAGATCATGAGCTCAGATTCAACCCCAGAGACCGGCTGCTTTATCCAGCTTGACAGTAGTTTATCCTAGACCCGACAAGAGGTTTATTAAATTATGAGAGGCATAGATGGAGCGGACAGTCAGAAGATGGGAACACAAAATGGGATGGGCAACATCTCTGGATAGAAGGAATGGGTGACGTTTCGGATCGAGACCCTTCTTAAGATGAAGAAGGTCCAACGAACGGTCTCTACCCGAAACGTCACCCATTCCTTCTCTCCAGAGATGCCGCCTGTCCCGCTGAGTTACTCCAGCATTTTGTGTCCATCTTCGGTTTAAGCCAGCATCTGCAGTTCCTTCCCAGACAGTCAGAACTGGGGTGGAAATGTGAAAGACTAAAGGGCGTAGTTTAGTTTCGGTTTAGTCTGTGCCGAGTACAGTGAAAAGCTTTTGTGTTGCGTGCCAACCCAGTTGGGGGATAAATACATGTTTACAATCGATCCGTTTACAGTGTACGGATACATGGTCAGGGAATAGTTTAAGGAGATCATAGTTAAAGTAAGAAATGTTGCTGTTGCAGTGGAGATTTAAGAGTGTGGTGCGTTTGAAATATGTGCTTGTAGATAGTTTAGTTTAGATTAGAGATACAGCACGGACACAGGCCCTTTCGGCCCACCGGGTCCGCGCCGACCAGCGATCCCCGCACATTGACACTATCCTACACCCACTAGGGACAATTTTTACATTTACCAAAGCCAATTAACCTACAAACCTGTACGTCTTTGGAGTGTGGGAGGAAACCGAAGATCTCGGAGAAAACCCACGCAGGTCACGGGGAGAACGTACAAACTCCGTACAGACAGCGCCCGTAGTCGGGATCGAACCCGTGTCTCCGGCGCTGCATTCGCTGTAAGGCGGCAACTCTACCGCTGCGCCACCGTGCCTGCCCGGTAGATCTGCTTCTGTGGTTAGCACGCAAATAGTCGTCTGGGGGTTAGGCACCGTGTTTAGTTTAGTTTAGAGATACAACGCAGAAACTGGCCCTTCGGCCCACCGAGTCCACGCCGACCAGCGATCACCCCGTACACCAGCACTATCCCGCACACCAGGGACAATTTTACGATTTACAGAAGCCAACCAACCTAAAAGCCTGTACGTCTTTGGCGTGTGGGAGGAAGCCAGAGGGCCTGGGGAAAACGCACGCAGGTCACGGGGAGAAAGTACAAACCTCTTACAGACAGCACCCGTAGCAGTCGGTGGCTACCGCATTGGAAAGGGGGATCACGGTGGCTGGGATTTACATGGCGGTGGACCCATGGGGACGGCCCGTGCTGCCGGTCATGCTGTCCAACGTTCCCCCTTATGTTCCGGACGCGCTCCTGCTCCCACATGTAACTAAGCTGGGGGAGGTGCGGTCTGGGCCCACCAAACTGTTGCATAGGTTGGATGATCCCGAAATGCAGCATGTATTAACGTTCAATCGCCGTGTGTACATACAGCTGGCATAGGGGATTGATATGGAGGGGAGCTTTGAGGTTGAATGGGAAGGATTCTGCTATCGCGTGTTTTGGAACACGGGCCAAGCACGCTGCCATGCATGCAAAGAGGTGGGGCATTTCCGCAGGAATTGTCCCAAGCACCAGGCTGCCAGCTCCTCCAAGGTGGCCCAGGAAGGCAGTGCTGGCCCATCTGGGGCTGCTGGTTCTACCACGGTGGCCCGTGATGATTTTGTTCCCTTGCCCCCAACCTCCATTCCCCCACCACCCCCATGTCCCGTACCTGTGGCGGAGGATGCCGGTGCAGGGTGGGGGGTGGATGAGGGGCACTGGGAGAGACAGAAGAGTAAGAAAGCTAAAAGGAAGAAGAAGAACGTTCAAGCGGGACGCCAGGCAGAAGGTCACCTTAATGAGGGTCCCCCGGCAGTAGATATTATCGAACTCGCCTCTGAGCCTGAGGGTCTGAGGGCTGGAGAGGATGAGCAGGTAGATGGCGGGGCGGAGGAACAGGCTTCAGCAATGGAGCTGACTGTACCACCGCACGCTAGTGGTTATAAGAGGAGGAGGCACGGGTCCTCTGACACGGAGAACGGCCCTGAAGGTCAGGGGCGACCTGAAGGGAGGTGTTTCTCCCCTGTTGAGGCAGAGTACCCAGTACACGCTACCTGTGGGCAGGAGGATGCCTCTGTAGTGCAGGGACCACCTGAGAGTGGTGACACACTACCCGAGGGGGCTGTTCCCCCAGGGATTGCGTCCGCTGGCTTAGAGGGTGACCAGGGGAAGATTGATGGGGGGGACTTGAGTGTGGGGGTGGGTCCCCAGCCCATGCTCCCCATTGAGGCTACGAGTCCTATTGAGGGGTGTGCTGCCCCATCGGCTGAGGGAGCAGGGGAGACTCCGGGAACATCGCCCCCTGAGGGCCAGAGCGAGGTGGTTCCCCTGGTGGTGGGGGACGGGGACTCTCTGGGTGACGGTGCTGGGCCGGGTGCCCTGGGTGCGAAGGAGGACATGGTCGTTTCGGATCGTGTCCTTCGGTCGGACTCCAGACGTACCCTCTCACTGCCCGCCCCGGAGACTTCCTCCGACATCACTGCCCCCAATCCGGTTACAGAGGGCGGTGGGGGTGTGCAGGAGCCTGGCCATTTACCAGGCAGCTTGCCACAGTTAGAGGTACCGGTACCTGCCCCCGTCACTGATCCTGGGGGTGGGATGGTGACGGAGGAGGGACCGGGTGATGTGGCCGACCCGCCCACCTCACAGGGAGGGGTGAGCGAGGCGGCTGGGAGTCAGAACTATCCAGACTCGGGCTCAGACATTGAGTGGGAGGAGGAGGGGGACGTGGAGTCCAGCGACAGTGAGTTGATGGACTGTCCCACCCGCAGCCCCGTGTCTCGGCTTGTTGATATCTGGGAACTCCGGAAGTTTCTGAAGGACAGCAGAGGGAAGAGGAATAAGGCAGATCTGGCTGTCAACCGCTGGTCAGACCTGACGGTACCCTTGCAGTCCATTTATGCCATCCTTCAGGAGGAGGGGAACATGGCAGGTGTATTGAAAAATGAGCGGCGCCAGCTCCAAGAGCTTTTTAAGTCCCTAAAGAAAGGGCAGAGGGCTCGGGGAGGCTCCATTCCGTCAAGGGGGGCTGGTAAAAGTTCTTGTGCGCTTTCAAAATGAAGCTCACTATAGCCAGCCTGAATATTAATGGGGCCAGGGAGTCTCTCCGTAGGTTTCACCATCTCTCGGTGCTGAGGGACGGGAGGTACGCGGTGAGCTTCCTGCAGGAAACATACACTGTGGCTAGTGACGAGCCCACCTGGCTCCTGGAGTGGGAAGGGGGGGTCTACATGACCCCCCCTTCCTGTTGGCCCCATCTTTCCAGCCGGAGATTGTCAAGGTGCAGGACATTGTACCAGGCCGGTTGTTGTATCTGGCCGTGCGCCTGGATGGCGTGCCGTTACATTTTATTAATGTGTACGCCCCCAAGAGCGGTGCTATGCAGACGCGGTTAACACAAGAAGTGACCGCGCTGTTGAACACCATCGATCGGGGGGAGTGTGTTTTCCTGGGGGGTGATTTTAATTGTACCCTTGAGGCGAGAGATCGCTCTGGCATTCAGCGCGATCCGGCAGCGGTCAAGACATTAAGGGAGTTGGTGGATTCTTTTGAGCTAGTAGATGCTTGGAGGAATTTCCATCCCAACTCCGGCGCCTTCTCGTACAGGTTTAAGGGGGGTGGTTCCCGTATTGACCGTGTATATGTGTCTAAGGCTTATGTGTCCTGTGTCTCGGCAGCCTCCATGCGGTTGGAGCCGTGCTCGGACCACTGCCTGGTGCGAGTGGACTTTATCCCAACGCGCACACGGGCAGGGTCCGCGTACTGGCACTTCAACAACCGGCTGCTGGAGGAGCGCCGGTTCCGGGACTCATTCAAGCAGTTCTGGGCAGAGTGGAGGGAAAGGCAGGGGCGTTTCCCTTCCCTAAGGCAGTGGTGGGATGTAGGGAAGGCTTACGTCCGTCTGTTTTGCCAGGACTACACGAGGGGGTCGACCAAGGGGCGGGACTCCGAGATCGGACGGCTTGAGAGAGAGTTGCTCGACTCGGAGTCTCGCCTGGGTCAGACGGAGGGGGAATCGTGTGAGTGGGAGGAGTACCAGGAGAAGAAAGGGGCACTGAGGGACTTGCAGCTGAGGAGGTCCCGGGGCGCGTATGTGAGGTCGCGAGTCCAGATGTTGCACGATCTGGACCGCGCCTCCCCCTTTTTCTTCTCCCTGGAAAAGTGCCGAGGTGCCCGCAGGCAGTTTGTCGAGTTGCTTGCGGACGATGGCTCCTCCATCACGGATCCGGAGAGGATCGGTGCCTCAGTTTGGTCGTTCTATGACACTCTGTTCTCCGAGGGAACATCTAGTGGGGAGGCACAAGGGGTGCTGTGGGAGGGCTTACCCGTAGTGTGCAGGGAGGTGGCTGAGCGCCTCGATGATCCCCTAACTCTGGAGGAGTTGACTGGTGCCCTGCACCAGCTCAGTAGGGGCAAGTCTCCGGGGCTGGATGGGCTGACTGTGGAGTTTCTTCGAGCCTTCTGGGGTGTCCTGGGGGGCGATTATGTGAAGGTGTTGGGGGAGAGCCTGGCGACCGGGGAGATGCCCTTCTCGTGGCACAGGGCAGTCGTCGTCCTGCTGCCCAAGAAGGGTGATCTCCGCCTCTTGAAGAACTGGCGCCCGGTCTCTCTTCTCAGTACGGGTTACAAAGTCTTTGCACGGGCATTGGCCAATCGCCTGGGGCCCATGCTGTCCCATGTGATCCACCCTGACCAGTCCTACACAGTCCCGGGCCGGTCCATCCAGGACAATATCCATCTGGTCCGGGACCTGATCCATCTGTGCCAGAGGGCTGGTCAGTCCGTTGCCTTTCTCTCCCTTGACCAGGAGAAAGCGTTTGACCGGGTGGGACACGACTACCTTCTCGGGACTCTGCGGGCGTTTGGGTTCGGACCCCATTTTGTGGCCCGGGTCCGGCTCCTATACGCTGCCGCAGAGTGCCTGGTCAAGGTCAATGGCTCTTTGTTGGCTCCCATTCACTTTGGGAGGGGGGTTCGTCAGGGATGCCCCATGTCCGGCCAGCTTTATTGCCTCTGTGTGGAGCCATTCCTGTGCCTCCTACGGAGGCGGCTGGCAGGTTTGGCTTTGCCGGGGCCGGGGGTGGAGGTGGTTCTCTCGGCCTACGCCGACGATGTGTTACTAATGTTCACCGACCTGGTTGACCTGCGGAGGATGCGTGAGTGCCAGCGGGTGTTCTCAGCCGCATCCTCCGCCAGGATCAACTGGGGGAAGTGTGCTGGGCTCTTGGTGGGTCAGTGGCAGGTAGACTCCCTGCCGGAGGAGATGGCAGTTTTTGCGTGGAGCACCACGCACCTCCTCTATCTGGGGATCTACCTGAGTCCCACTGAGGGGGCTTGGCAGGCGAATTGGCAGGAGCTGGAGGCGAAGGTGGTCGTCCGTGTGGGGCGCTGGTCAGGCCTCCTTGGTGTGTTATCATATCGGGGTAGGGCTTTGGTCATAAACCAGCTGGTGGCCTCTCTGCTGTGGTACCGGCTGGCCACTCTGGTCCCGTCCTCTCGTTTCATCGCCATGATACAGAGGAGGTTAGTTAACTTCTTCTGGGGTGAGAGGAACCACTGGGTCTCTGCTGGGGTTCTGAGTCTCCCGTTGGAGGAGGGCGGTCAGGCGCTGGACTGCGTCCGCACTCAGGTGGCAGCCCTCCAACTCAGGACCTTGCGGAGGTACGTGTACTCCGAGTTCCCTCCCAGATGGCACTCGCTGGCCACGTACTTTTTCTGCCAGGGGCGCTGCCTCCAGGAGGGATCACGGCTCCCGGTAGCGGGCATGAGTCAGCGCGCTAGGCGGGAGTTGCCTGGTTTTTACCGTGATCTCCTGAGAGCCAGGAATTTGGTCACCTTCAGCCAGGGCGCTGCTCCTCAGGGGGAGGGGGGTGCTGTGGTTGTGAGGGGGGCCGGTCCTCACCCTGTCACGGTGGGTGTCGAGGAGAGGCGTGTGCGTGGAGCGATTCCGACTGGGCTTACCCCCGCTCCGTCGGAATTGCTCATTGGGCCCACGGCACGGGTCCCTTCCCGAGAGCCGGCCCCACGCAATATGAGCCGCCTTTCCCAGATGCCCAGCGTGCCATTCCGTGACGCGGAGAGGCGCGTTTTGTACATCTGCTCCTGCACACTCTCCACTTCCTCGCTCTCGTCTTCCGTCCGGACACGCCCTGGCGGTCCGTGTTACCACCTGACGGCGGGAGCGGTCCCCAGTGGAGGTCTCTCTATAAGGGGGTCCTCCCGCTTTACATCGGGGACCTGGGGTGGAGAGTGTTGCATAAGGCTATAGCCTGTAACAGGTACTTGAGCCGGTTCACGGTCTCGTCTGCCGCCTGTCGCTTCTGCGGTGAGGAGGAGACCGTGTACCATTTGTATACAGAGTGCGTGAGGTTACAGCCCCTGTTCCAGTATCTGAAGGGGCTGCTCCTCAAGTTCTGGCTCCATTTTAGCCCTACGATTTTAATTTTTGGGCACCCGGTACAGAGGGGGGAGGGTCAGGAGGGAGGAGGGGGTCTCCCTGTCGGTCTGCTCCTGGGCCTGGCCAAGATGGCCATCCGCGGGTTCAGGCAGCGGGCAGTCGACGGCCTCACAGAAGTCGGCTGCCTACCCCTGTTCCGGGCTTACGTCCGTGCCCGCGTGTCCCTGGAGAGGGAACACGCGGTGTCCACGGGGACACTGGAGGCCTTCCGGGAACGCTGGTCGCCGCGGGGGGTTGAATGTATTGTTGACAGAGATGGCGGGATTTTAATGTGATAATTGTTTAATTTGTAAACTGCCGATACAGGCGGCTTTTGTTTGATCACATTTTGCTTAGTATGTTTGTATGTTTTTCTTTGGAATAAAACTTTTATATATTAAAAAAAAAAAAAAAAAAGTAGTCAGGATTGAACCCGCGTCCCTGGCGCTGTAAGGCAGCAACTCTCCCGCTAAGCCACAGTGTCTCCCTCCTAATCTCATTTACCAGCTGTTGGTACCATAGGCTCCATGCCTTGGCATGACAACTGCTCTGCCCAAGGCAGTGAGAAATGGGCAGAGTGTTGTGGATGTAGCTTAGTACATCCCACAAACAGCCTCCTCCACTAACCCTCACTCACTCCCCTCCATCCACCCGCTGAGTTACTCCAGCACTTGCAGTCTCTCTCTTTGGTATAAACCAGCATCTGCAGTTCTTTGGTTCTACAGGTTTGTAGGTTAATTGGCCCCAGTGCGTAGGATAGAACTAGTATACGGGGGATTGCTGGTCTGTGCTAGGGTTGCCAACTGTCCCGTATTAGCCGGGACATCCCGTATTTTGTGCTAAATTGGTTTGTCCCGTACGGGACCGCCCTTGTACTGTATTAGGCCCAGACGGCGCTGTAGGCCCGGACACTGTAGGCCTGGACACTGTAGGCCCGGACACTGTATGCCCGGACACTGTAGGCCTGGACACTGTAGGCCCGGACACTGTATGCCTGGACACTGTAGGCCCGGACACTGTAGGCCCGGACACTGTAGGCCCGGACACTGTAGGCCCGGACACTGTATGCCCGGACACTGTATGCCTAGACACTGTAGGCCCGGACACTGTAGGCCCGGACACTGTAGGCCCGGACACTGTAGGCCCGGACACTGTAGGCCCGGACACTCTAGCCCGGAGGCCACAGCATTCCCGGACAGTGTAGGCCCGGGCGCCGCCAAACGGAAGTTGCGTAGCAACCCGCCTCCCGCCCCGGGCGGCCGCCATTGGTGGAGCGGGTGCACGTGGCCGCTGGCTGGGTGAGGTCACCATTGTCCCTTATTTGGGAGCGAGGAAGTTGGCAACCCTAGTCGGTGCTGACTCAGTGGGCCGAAGGGCCTGCTTCCACGCTGTATCTCGAAACTAGTGCCATGGGAAAGCAGGCCACTTAATCAAGGACCATTCATAGTCTGGTCATTCTCTCTCTTGTTCTCTCTCCCACCCCGTGAAAGATACAGAAGTTTGAAAGCAACCTAGCATCGGCAATTATCTGACCCTTGTATAGACCTCTCACATGCCTAGAATTTATTCCCGATATCCCGATCTACCTCTATTATGGCCCGTTCATCGTTTTTTAGCCACACTTTCTCTGTAGCATTTGGTGTTTAGTTTAATTTTAGTTTAGAGATACAGTGTGGGAATTGTGAATCTGTGGAATTCTTTGCCACAGAAGGCTGTGGAGGCCAAGTCAGTGGATATTTTTAAGGCAGAGATAGATAGATTCTTGATTAGTACGGGCATCAGAGGTTATGGGGAGAAGGCAGGAGAATGAGGTTGGGAGGGAGAGATAGATCAGCCATGATTGAATGGCGGAGTGGACTTGATGGGCCGAATGGACTAATTCTGCTCCTATCACTTCTGACCTTATGAACTGGTCCTTCGGCCCACCTGTACACTTGTTCTACCTGATACTCTAGGGATAATTTACAGAAGCCAATAATCCCAAAAATGAATGAATCAAATTTTATTGTCATTGAAAACTATATACCAGATGAGTGCGTATTTGAACGAAATTCCCTTGCAACTGGCTCACAACATAACACAGAATAATAAAAATTGATTAAAGAGAAATAAATAATAAGTAACTCGCACATAAAATAATAGAAACATAGAAACATAGAAAATAGGTGCAGGAGTAGGCCATTCGGCCCTTCGAGCCAGCACCGCCATTCAATATGATCATGGCTGATCATCCAACTCAGTAGCCTGTACCTGCCTTCTCTCCATACCCCCTGATCCCTTTAGCCACAAGGGCCACATCTAACTCCCTCTTAAACATAGCCAATGAACTGGCCTCAACTACCTTCTGTGGCAGAGAATTCCACAGACTCACCACTCTCTGTGTAAAGAAATGTTTTCTCATCTCGGTCCTATAAGACTTCCCCCTTATCCTGAAACTGTGACCCCTTGTTCTGGACTTCCCCAACATCGGGAACAATCTTCCTGCATCTAGCCTGTCCAACCCCTTAAGAATGGTGGCCTGTCCGACCCCTTAATGGTGGGGGATTATTGGGAATTCAAGAGTCTGATGGCTCGGGGGAAGAAGCTATTGCAGAACCTGGCTGTTCTGCTCCGTGTGCTGCAGTACCTTTGACCTGAGGGCAGCAGGGTGAACAGTCCGTGATGGAGATGGGTGAGGGGGGTCTTTAATGATATTTGTGGCCTTGGACAAGCAGCGTTTGTGTGCAATGTCCTGGGTGGAAGGAAGTGAAGTCTCGGTGATTTTCTCAGCCGCCCTCGCCACTCCCCGCACGGACTTCCAGTCTGAGGCTTTGCAGTCCCCAGACTAGACAGGGATCCAGTTGGTCAGTGTGCTCTCTGTGGAGCCTCTGTAGAAAGTGGTGAACCAAAGAACTGCAGATGCTGGTTTATACCCAAGACAGACACACAACGTGCTGGAGTAACTCAGCGGATCAGGCTGCATCTCTGGAGAAAAAGGAAAGATGATGTTTCGGGTTAGGAACTCTTTGGTGACCCTCGGACTATCCTCGATCGGACTTTACTGGCTTTATCTTGCACTAAGCGCTATTCCTCTATCATGTATCTATACACTGAAACTGGCTCGATTGTAATGATATGTAGTCTGGAATTTAGAAGGATGAGAGGAGATCTTATCGAAACGTATAAGATTATTAAGGGGTTGGACACGTTAGAGGCAGGAAACATGTTCCCAATGTTGGGGGAGTCCAGAACAAGGGGCCACAGTTTAAGAATAAGGGGTAGGCCATTTAGAACTGAGATGAGGAAAAACCTTTTTCAGTCAGAGAGTTGTGAATCTGTGGAATTCTCTGCCTCAGAAGGCAGTGGAGGCCAATTCTCTGAATGCATTCAAGAGAGAGCTATATAGAGCTCTTAAGGATAGCGGAGTCAGGGGGTATGGGGAGAAGGCAGGAATGGAGTACTGATTGAGAATGATCAGCCATGATCACATTGAATGGCGGTGCTGGCTCAAAGGGCCGAATGGCCTCCTCCTGCACCTATTGTCTATCGTCTATTCTGCTGCTTGGATAGCAGGCAACAAAAGCTTCTCACTGTACCTCGGTACACGTGACAGTAAACTAAACTGAGCTGACATTCCAAAGGTGGCCTCACCAGCGCCTTATAAATCCTCAGCTTGGCACCCTTGCCTTTCTATTCCAGTCCTCTCCGAATGCGTTGCGTTTGCAACGCGTCTTCAGGAGAGGAGACAAAGTAGCATCTGCTTGAAGCTATCTATCACCATCTATTTGGCTAAATATTTATTGCCACTGTCAACGTTTGCCGCCTGGGGTCCCACCAGAAGCTTGCTGGTTCACGAGAACGCAGACGCAGATGTGATGAATGGTGTCTTTGCCTTATTCCGAGATTCAGCGTCAGACCAAGATTAATCTTCGGCGGTTTCTCACTGGGTTTCCATCTGCGTTGTGGAGAAGATTAAAACAAAAGCACGATGGCCCGCTATCCATCATGTGCCCTCGCTCCCATCGTCTACGGCGCGGGAGGGATGGTCCATGGTTGAAGATCTACAGTACGGTGCGGGGCGGCACGGTGGCGCAGCGGTAGATTTACTGCCTTACAGCGAATGCAGCGCCGGAGACTCAGGTTCGATCCCGACTATGGGCGCTGTCTGTACGGAGTTTGCACGTTCTCTCCCCGTGACCCGTATGGGTTTTCTCAGGGATCTTCGGTTTCCTCCCACACTCCAAAGACGTGCAGGTTTGCAGGTTTCACAAAATGCTGGTGCAACTCAGCGAGTCAGGCAGCATCCTAGAGAGAAGGAATGGGTGACATTTCGGGTCGAGACCCTTCTTCAGCATCCTGGAGAGAAGGAATGGGTGACGATTCGGGTCGAGACCCTTCGTCAGACTGAGAAGGGTCTCGACCCGAAACATCACCCATTCCTTCTCTCCTGAGATGCTGCCTGACCTGCTGAGTCACTCCAGCATTTTGTGAAATAAATACCTTCGATTTGTACCAGCATCTGCAGTTATTTTCCTACAGGTTTGTAGGTTGATTGGCTTTGTATAAATGTAAATTGTCCCTAGTGTGTGTAGGATAGAGTCAATGTGTGGGGATCGGTGGTCGGTGTGGACTCGGCGGGACGAAGGGCCTGTTTCCTTGCTGTATGTCTAAGCTAAAAACTAAAGTACAAGACGCTGGTGAGGCCACATTTAGAGCATTGTGAAGATAGACACAAAATACTGTGGTAACTCAGCGGGTCAGGCAGCATCTCTGGAGAAAAGGAATAGGTGACGTTCCGGGTCGAGACCCTTCATCTGACCCAAACCTGGGTTTGAGTCTCAACCCGAAACGTCCGCCATTTGTCTTTTTTCGCCCAGAGATGCTGCCTGACCCCGCTGAGTTACTCCCGCATTTTGTGTCTATCGTCAGTGTAAACCAGCCAATTCGTGGTTGCGTTTGTTATTGTAGATATTGTTCACTCTGCGGCAAGGCAGAGAGGAATCTCATTGTAACCTTGGGGTAAATGACAGTCAACTAATCGGGCAGTCTGTACCAGGGGCGACGCCGTGATGCTTGAACAGGGACACACGGAGAGGCAGCAGCGGGAGAGGGCGATGCAGAACTCTCGTTTGGAGAGAGGAGGAGAACTTCTTCACAGGAGACGGACGAACCTTCAGGAGATTCCACGGTGGAGCAGATGGAACGTGCAGGAAGGAAGCAGGTCCTCGACCCGAAACGTCACCCATTCCTTCTCTCCAGAGATGCTGCTGCCTGTTCCAGTTACTACAGCATTTTGGTACTGTCGTGTTTGACACTGATGCCCAGGACCCTGTTTCATTTTGTTCACAAAGTCACAGAGTGATACAGTGTAGAAACAGGCCCTTCGGCCCAACTTGCCCACAACGGCCAACATGCCCCAGCTACACTAGTCCCACCTGCCCGCTTTTGGTCCATATCCCTCCAAACCTGTCCTATCTATGTACCTGTCTCTTAAACGTTGGGACAGTCCCAGCCTCAACCTACTCCTCTGGCAGCTTGTTCCATACACCCACCACCCTCTGTGTGGAAAAGTTACCCCTCAGATTCCTATTAAATCTTTTCCCCTTCACCGTGAACCTAAGTCCTCTGGTCCTTGATTCCCCAACTCTCTTTTTTTTACAAATACTTTATTCCAAAAACAAAAACAAACATACAAATTAGTAATGCGATCAAATCAAAAGCTGCCCGTGTCGGCAGTTTAGATTTAGATTTGGATTTAGAGATACAGCGCGGAAACAGGCCCTTCGGCCCATCGAGTCCGCGCCGCCCAGAGATCCCCGCACATTAACACTATCCTACACACACTAGGGACAATTTTAACATTTACCCAGTCAATTAACCTACAAACCTGTACGTCTTTGGAGTGTGGGATCAAACCGAAGATCTCGGAGAAAACACACGCAGGTCACGGGGAGAATGTACAAACTCCGTACAGATGGCGCCCGTAATCGGGATCGAACCCGAGTCTCCGGCGCTGCATTCGCTGTAAGGCGGCAACTCTACCGCTGCGCCACCGTGCCGTCGTTTATAAATAAAACAGATGTCAGATTAAAGTTCCGCCAACTTTGTTAATGATGCATTCGACCTCCCGCGGCGACTGGCGGTCACGGAAGGCCTCCAGCGTCCCCGTGGACACCACATGTTCCCTCTCCAGCGTCACGCGGGCACGGACGTAAGCCCGGAAGAGGGGGCAGGCAGCCGAACCCCTGTGTGGCCGTCGCCTAACCGCTGCCTGGACCCGCGGACGGCCATCTTGGCCAGGCCTATCCCCTTACTCTGGGCAAGAGATTCTGTGCGTCTACCCGATCTATTCAATAGACAATAGGTGCAGGAGGAGGCCATTCGGGTTTGCAGGTTTCACAAAATGCTGGTGCAACTCTGCGAATCAGGCAGCATCCTAGAGAGAAGGAATGGGTGACATTTCGGGTCGAGACCCTTCGTCAGACTGAGAAGGGTCTCGACCCGAAACATCACCCATTCCTTCTCTCCTGAGATGCTGCCTGACCTGCTGAGTTACTCCAGCATTTTGTGAAATAAATACCTTCGATTTGTACCAGCATCTGCAGTTATTTTCCTACAGGTTTGTAGGTTGATTGGCTTTGTATAAATGTAAATTGTCCCTAGTGTGTGTAGGATAGAGTCAATGTGTGGGGATCGGTGGTCGGTGTGGACTCGGCGGGACGAAGGGCCTGTTTCCTTGCTGTATGTCTAAGCTAAAAACTAAAGTACAAGACGCTGGTGAGGCCACATTTAGAGCATTGTGAAGATAGACACAAAATACTGTGGTAACTCAGCGGGTCAGGCAGCATCTCTGGAGAAAAGGAATAGGTGACGTTCCGGGTCGAGACCCTTCATCTGACCCAAACCTGGGTTTGAGTCTCAACCCGAAACGTCAGCCATTTGTCTTTTTTTCGCCCAGGGATGCTGCCTGACCCCACTGAGTTACTCCCGCATTTTGTGTCTATCTTCAGTGTAAACCAGCCAATTCGTGGTTGCGTTTGTTATTGTAGTCATTGTTCACTCTGCGGCAAGGCAGAGAGGAATCTCATTGTAACCTCGGTGTAAATGACAGTCAACTAATCGGGCAGTCTGTACCAGGGGCGACGCTGTGATGCTTGAACAGGGACACACGGAGAGGGAGCAGCGGGAGAGGGCGATGCAGAACTCTCGTTTGGAGAGAGGAGGAGAACCTCTTCACAGGAGATGGACGAACCTTCAGGAGATTCCACGGTGGAGCAGATGGAACGTGCAGGAAGGAAGCAGGGCCTCGGCCCGAAACGTCACCCATTCCTTCTCTCCAGAGATGCTGCTGCCTGTTCCAGTTACTACAGCATTTTGGTACTGTCGTGTTTGACACTGATGCCCAGGACCCTGTTTCATTTTGTTCACAAAGTCACAGAGTGATACAGTGTAGAAACAGGCCCTTCGGCCCAACTTGCCCACACCGGCCAACATGCCCCAGCTACACTAGTCCCACCTGCCCGCTTTTGGTCCATATCCCTCCAAACCTGTCCTATCTATGTACCTGTCTCTTAAACGTTGGGACAGTCCCAGCCTCAACCTACTCCTCTGGCAGCTTGTTCCATGCACCCACCACCCTCTGTGTGGAAAAGTTACCCCTCAGATTCCTATTAAATCTTTTCCCCTTCACCGTGAACCTAAGTCCTCTGGCCCTTGATTCCCCAACTCTCTTTTTTTTACAAATACTTTATTCCAAAAACAAAAACAAACATACAAATTAGTAATGCGATCAAATCAAAAGCTGCCCGTGTCGGCAGTTTAGATTTAGATTTGGATTTAGAGATACAGCGCGGAAACAGGCCCTTCGGCCCATCGAGTCCGCGCCGCCCAGCGATCCCCGCACATTAACACTATCCTACACACACTAGGGACAATTTTAACATTTACCCAGTCAATTAACCTACAAACCTATACGTCTTTGGAGTGTGGGAGGAAACCGAAGATCTCGGAGAAAACCCATGCAAGTCACGGGGAGAACGTACAAACTCCGCACAGACGGCGCCCGTAGTCGGGATCGAACCCGAGTCTCCGGCGCTGCATTCGCTGTAAGGCGGCAACTCTACCGCTGCGCCACCGTGCCGCCCTTTACAAATAAAACAGATGTCAGATTAAAGTTCCGCCAACTTTGTCAATAATACATTCGACCTCCCGCGGCGACTGGCGTTCACGGAAGGCCTCCAGAGTTCCCGTGGACACCACGTGTTCCCTCTCCCGCGTCACGCGGGCACGGATGTAAGCCCGGAAGAGGGGGCAGGCAGCCGGACCCCTGTGTGGCCGTCGCCTAACCGCTGCCTGGACCCGCGGACGGCCATCTTGGCCAGGCCCATCCCCTTACTCTGGGCAAGAGATTCTGTGCGTCTACCCGATCTATTCAATAGACAATAGGTGCAGGAGTAGGCCATTCGGCCCTTCGAGCCAGCACCACCATTCAATGTGATCATGGCTGATCATTCTCAATCAGTACCCCATTCCTGCCCTTTCCCCATACCCCCTGACTCCGCTATCCTTAAGAGCTCTATCCAGCTCTCTCTTGAATGCATTCAGAGACTTGGCCTCCACTGCCTTCTGAGGCAGAGAATTCCACAGATTCACAACTCTCAGACTGAAAACGTTTTTCCTCATCTCCGTTCTAAATGGCCTTCCCCTTTATTCTTAAACGGTGGCCCCTGGTTCTGGACTCCCCCAACATTGGGAACATGTTTCCTGCCTCTGACGTGTCCAACCCCTTAATAATCTTATTCCTCTCGTGATGTTATATTTCATATTGTGGTTTCACATCGAGGTCTTTAAACATGTGAGTGGCATCTCCAGACATCTCAAAGTACAGTTAAAGGTCAAACAAGGAGTCTTTATTTGTCATACACAATGGGTATAAACCAGAACATTGGAATTCCTGCTTGTCACAGCTTTGCGGGCTCATTAGATGTAACAACTACAACGAATAAATATATTACAGACCATGATGTTGACGCAATGTCGCAGCGGGTAGAACCGCTACCTCACAGCGCCAGAGTCCCGGGTTCGATCCTGGACCTCAGCTGCCAACTGTGTGGAGTTTGTACGATTTTCCCTGGGACCGCGTGGGTTTCCTCCCGGTGCTCCGGTTTCATCCCACATCCCAAAGACAGTTTCAGCTTGGTTTCAGTTTAGTTTATTGTCACGTGTACCGAGGTACGGTGAAAAGCTTTTGTTGCGTGCTAACCACGATACATCGCGCGCGGGCGTGCAGGTTTAATCGGCCTCTGCAAAATACCGAACGCAGGCAGGTGAGGATTGTCTTTGGAGCCTTGTCTCCAGAGATGCTGTCTGTCCCGCTGAGTTACTCCAGCATTTTGTGTCCAATGCGGGAGTAACTCAGCAGGACAGGCAGCATCTCTGGAGAAAAGAAATGGGTGACATTTCGGGTCGAGACCCTTCTTCAGACCCGAAACATCACTTATACCACTCCAGTCCGTTCTTTACTGACCTGATCAATCTCCACAGATGATTATCTAATCTGGTCTCCGTTAGTCTACTGTTTCGTGCACCAGAGAAGTCTGACTGTTTAACTGATAAGGTCTCACCAATCCTGAACATGCTGGTCAAGGGTGGAGAGGGGTTGATGAGCTTGTTTTTATTAATGTACAAATACTTCAGCTCCTTATCCGAAACGTCTTCCATTCCATTCACTGACACGACCATTACAATAGAATTCAAGACACAAAACGCTGGAGTAACTCAGCGGGACAGGCAGAGAGATGGAATAGACGACAATTCTGGGTTGAGACCCTTCTTCAGACTGATTCGGAAGGGTCCCGACCCGAAACGTCACCCATTCCTTCTCTCCAGCGATAGATACTGCCAGTCCTGCCGAGTTACTCCATCATTTTGTGTCTATCTTCACTTTAAACCAGCATCTGCAGTTCCTTCTGACGGAATAGAATTCAAAGGAACTTTATGCAAAGGCTTCTGGCTGTGTACCTATTGGCAAGTGTTCAGAAATGAAAATAACTATAATTATAACTCAGCACATCATCCTTGGTCCCTGCAGTCTGTTCTTTACTGACCTGATCACTCCCCACAGATCATTATCTAATCTGGTCTCCCTTAGTCAACTCTTAGTGTGTCTGACCCCTGTCAGTCTATTGTTGTTGGAGCAGATGCCTGTCATTCTGATGTTTCGTTTCGTTTAGTTTAGAGATACAGCCTGGAAACAGGCCTTTCGGCCCACCGAGTCCACGCCGAACAGCGGCCTCCGCACATTAACACCATCCTACACGCACACTAGGGGACAATTTTACCTCTAGACCGAGCCAATTGACCTACAACCCTGTACGTCACTTTGGAGTGTGGGGAGTAGGGGTTGCCAACTATCTCACTACCAAATACGGGACAAGGTGACGTTCCCGCCCCGCGCACCACGTGACCTCACCCAGCCAGCGGAAAAGTGCTCCCGCTCCACCAACGGCGGCCGCCCGGGCGGAGAGGCGGGTTGCTACGTAACTTCCATTAGGCGGCGCCCGGGCCTCTGGGCCTACACTGTCCGGACCTGCACTGTCCGGGCCTACACTGTCCGGGCCTACACTGTCCGGGCCTACACTGTCCGGACCTGCACTGTCCTGACCTACAACGTCCGGGCCTACACTGTCCGGGCCTACACTGTCCGGGCCTACACTGTCCGGGCCTACACTGGCCGAACCTACACTATCCGGAAGGTGGACACAGACTTTAACCAGCATCTGGAGTTTTTTTCCTACTACACTTTCCGGGCCGACACCGTCCGGGCCTACACCGTCCGGGCCTACAGTGACCCACAGGCCTAATACGGGACAAGGGCGGTCCCATACGGGACAAATCAATTTCGCCCAAAATACGGGATGTCCCGGCTAATACGGGTCAGTTGGCAACGCTACCGACCAGCGACCCCCGCACATTAACACTATCCCACACACATACTGGGGGACAATTTTACATTTATACCTAGCCAAGTAACCTACAAACCTGTACGCCTTTGGAGTGTGGGAGGGAACCGAAGATCTCGGAGAAAACCCACGCAAGTCACGGGGAGAACGTACAAACTCTTTTCAGACTGCATGCATAGTCAGGATCGAACCCGTGTCTCTGGTGCCGCAAGGCAGTAGCTCTACCGCTGCGCCACCGTGCCGTATAGGAAGGAGCTGCAGGTAGACACACAATGCTGGAGTAACTCAGCGGGATTGGTAGCATCTCTGGAGAGACGGAATGGGTGATGTTTCGGGTCGCGACCCTTCTTCAGATGCTGATTTACACCGAAGATAGACACAAAAAGCTGGAGTAACTCAGAGGGCCAGGCAGCATCTCTGGAGGGAAGGAATAGGTGATGTTTGGGGTCTGAAGAAGGGTCTCGACCCGAAAAAAACATCGCCTATTCCTTTTCTCCAGAGATGCTGCCCGACCCGCTGAGTTACTCCAGCATTTTGTGTCCATCTTCCTGTCATTCTGATGTTAGTGTATCTGAACTCCATCAGTCTGAAGAAGGGTCTCGACCCGAAACGTCGCCCATTCCTTCTCTCCTGAGATGCTGCCTGACCTGCTGAGTTACTCCAGCATTTTGTGAATAAATACCTTCGATTTGTACCAGCATCTGCAGTTATTATCTTACACTTCTTGAACTCCGTCAGTCCACTGTTAGTGGGACTGACCCCTTTCAGTTTTCTATTAAGGTCTCAAGATTTCAAGATCAATTTATTGTCATATGTACCAATTAAGGTGCAGTGAAATATTAGTGGGTCCGATCACCGATAATCTAGAATTCTGAAGAAGGGTGTTGACCACAAACATCACCTATTCCTTTTCCCCAGAGATGCTTCCTGACCCGCTGAGTTACTTCAGCACTTTGTGTGTCCCTATCACTGACAATAGACACGAAATGTTGGAGTAACTCAGCGGGACGGGCAGCATCTCTGCAGAGAAGTAATGGTGATGTTTCAGGTCGAGACCCTTCTTCCGACAATCTAGTTTCAGTTCCAGTTTAGTTTATTGTCATAGACAATAGACAATAGACAATAGGTGCAGGAGGAGGCCATCATTCAATGTGATCATGGCTGATCATTCTCAAACAGTACCCCGTTCCTGCCTTCTCCCCATACCCCCTGACTCCGCTATCCTTAAGAGCTCTATCTAGCTCTCTCGTGAATGCATTCAGAGAATTGGCCTCCACTGCCTTCTGAGCCAGAGAATCCCACAGATTCACAACTCTCTGACTGTAAAAGGTTTTTCCTCATTTCCGTTCTAAATGGCCTACCCCTTATTCTTAAACTGTGGCCCCTTGTTCTGGACTCCCCCCCAACATCGGGAACATGTTTCCTGCCTCTAACGTGTCCAACCCCTTAATAATCTTATACGTTTCGATAAGATCTCCTCTCATCCTTCTAAATTCCAGTGTACACAAGCCTATGTACACAACATATGACAGTCCCGCCATTCCGGGAATTAACCTAGTAAACCTACGCTGCACGCCCTCAATAGCAAGAATTGTACCGAGGTACAGTGAAAAGCTTTCGTTGTGTGCTACCCAGTCAGCGGAAAGACAATATATGATTGCAATTAAGATGTCCGTAGAGTACAGTAAAATAACTGCAGATGCTGGTACAAATCCGCAGTGTATAAATACGGGATCAACGGAATAACGTTTAGTGCAAGATAAAGTCTGATTAAAGATAGTCTGAGGGTCTCTAATGAGATAGATGGCAGGTCAGGACCACTCCCCAGTTGGAGATAGGATGATCCAGTTGCCTGATATCAACTGAGAAGAAACTGTCCTCTGAATCTGAAGGTGCGTGTTTTCACCCGTCTGTACCTGATGGGAGAGGGGAGAGGGGAGAAGAGGTGCGAAAACGGATATGTCCAGATTCAGGGGCTAAACTCTAAACTAATAAGTTAGTGGGTCTAATCAATGGAGTTAAGGGATATGGGGAGAAATAGGTGACGTTTTGTGTCGAGGCCCGTCATCAGACTCATAGTCAGGGGAGAGGGAAACTAGAGGTATGAACATAGGTTGAGAACACAAATCAGAGCCGGCGCCGATGACCAATGAATGGTCCATTGTTGGCAGTGGGAGAGGTGATAACGAGGGGATATAAGGAGGCAAAGAGTGGAAATGTTTATCACTATAGCTGTAGCCGAAATGGAGAATGTATCAATATTGTCCAATGGAAGGTATTTATTCACAAAGTGCTGGAGTAACTCAGCAGGTCAGGCAGCATCTCAGGAGAGAAGGAATGGGTGACGTTTCGGGTCGAGACCCTCCCTCAGACTGATGTCAGGGGGGCGGGACAAAGGAAGGATATAGGTGGAGACAGGAAGATAGAGGGAGATCTGGGAAGGGGGAGGGGAAGAGAGGGACAGAGGAACTATCTAAAGTTGGAGAAGTCAATGTTCATACCGCTGGGCTGCAAGCTGCCCAGGCGAAATATGAGGTGCTGTTCCTCCAATTTCCGGTGGGCCTCACTATGGCACTGGAGGAGGCCCATGACAGAAAGGTCAGACTGGGAATGGGAGGGGGAGGGGGAATTGAAGTGCTCGGCCACCGGGAGATCAGTTTGGCCAACACGGACCGAGCGCAGGTGTTGAGCGAAGCGATCGCCGAGCCTGCGTTTGGTTTCGCCGTTGTAAATAAGTTGACATCTGGAGCAGTGGATGCAATAGATGAGGTTGGAGGAGGTGCAGGTGAACCTCTGTCTCACCTGGAAAGACGGTTTGGGTCGGGGATCGCTTGGCTCAACACCTCCAGATTCAGGGACAGTTTCTCCTCGGCTGTTATTAGGCGACTGAACCATCCCACCACAACCAGAGAGCAGTCCTGAACTGCTAACTACCTCATTGGTGACCCTCGGACTATCCCTGGTCGGACTTTGCTGGTTTTACCTTGCACTAAACGTTGTTCCCTTCTCACGTACTGTAAATGGCTCGATTGTAATCACGTGTGGTCTGGCTGGTTAGCAAAAGCTTTTCACTGCAGAGAGAGTTAGACTTAGCTCTTAGGGCTAACGTAACCAAGGGATATGGGGAGAAAGCAGGGTCGGGGTACTGATTTTGGATGATCAGCTGTGATCACATTGAATGGTGGTGCTGGCTGGCTCGAAGGGCCGAACGGCCTACGCCTATTTTCCATGGTTCTATGTTTGTGTGTGTATCCTTCATCTGGTGAAGATGGCTGCAATGCTAATTGCTCAAATTGACAAGAGCCAAATGTATTTGGTCAGATGCAGATTTCCACCCAGCTGCCTGGACTGATAAGACTGATTTATTTCACATCTGTTCATAAACTCCCCCCCCACCCCCCCCCCCCCCCTCCCTTTTGCCCGAAGACAAAAAAACAAATCTCTTATTTATTTTTCTGGCACATCAAATAGATTGAGTCTAAAAGGGGGAGATTTAGTCGGAGCCTTTGTAGCAACGTGGATGAAACAAATCACCCTTTGGTTTGCGAAGGTATCACAAAATGCTGGAGTAACTCAGCAGGTCAGGCAGCATCTAGGAGAGAGCGAATGGGTCATGATTTGGGTCGAGACCCTTCTTCAGACAAAAGTCCCACCCCCCTGACATCAGTCTGAAGAAGGGTCTCGACCCAAAACGTCACCCATTCCCTCTCTCCTAGATGCTGCCTGACCTGCTGAGTTACTCCAGCATTTTGTGATACCTTTGGTTTGCGAAGATCATAAAATCATAAGCGATAGGGTCAGAACTAGGCCATTCGGCCCATCGAGTCTTGAAGGGTCTCGACCCGAAACGTCACCCGTTCCTTCTCTCCAGAGATGCTGCCTGTCCCAGCTTTTTGTGTCTAAGGACAGTATGGGAATGGGTGGGGGAAGTTAAAGGGTTTAGCCACTGGGGGAGAGGGTAGGCCAAGGCAGACTGAGCGGTGGTGTTCACCATGGGATCATAAAAGATCAAAAGTGATAGGATCAGAATTAGGCCATTCGGCCCATCAAGTCTACTCCGCCATTCAATCATGGATGATCTATCTCTCCCTCCTAACCCCATTCTCCTGCCTTCTCCCCATAACCTCTGACACCCGTACTAATGAAGAATACACGCCGATCAGCCAAAACATTGTGCCCTGATGAGCCGAAACATTACGACCACCTGCCTAATATGCTGTTGGTCCTCCGTGTGCAACCCCATACGCAGCAGGGTGCGATGCACTGTGTATTGTGACACATTCCTCCCGTGACCACCATTAAACATTTTCTGTGACTTGTGCCACAGTCGACTTTCTGTCGGTTCGGACCTGACGGGATAGCCTTCGTTGCCCTCGCGCGTCGATGAGCCTTGGGCGCCCAACACCCTGTCTGTCGCCGGTTTGTGATTTGTCCCTCCTCGGACCACTGTCGTTAGGTGCTCACCACTGCTGACCGGGAGCACCCCACAAGCCTTGCCGTTTCAGAGATGCTCTGACCCAGTCGTCTGGCCAGAACAAAGATTTGCCCCTTGTCAAAGTCGCTCAGGTCTTTACTCCTGCCCATTTCTCCTGCATCCCACACATCAACTTCAAGAACTGACTGTTCACTTGCTGCCTAATATATCCCACCCCTTGACAGGTGCCATTGTAACAAGATAATCAATGTTATTCACTTTGTCTGTCAGTGGTCCTAATGTTTTGGCTGAACGGTGAATCTATCTCTGCCTTAAATATATCCACTGACTTGGCCTCCATAGATTCCACAGATTCACCACCCTCTGACCAAAGAAATTCCTTCTCATCTCCTTCCTAAAATAACGTTCTTTAATTCTGAGGCTGTGACCCTCAGTCCTGACTCTTCCACTAGTGGAAACATCCTCTCCACATCCACTCTATCCAAGCCTTTCACTATTCTGTTCGTTTCAGTGAGGTCCCCCCCCCCCTCTCATTCTTCTAAACTCCAACGAGTACAGGCCCAGTGCTGTCAAACGGGAAAGTGGATCCCAGAAGGGTCGACGTGAGGTGGAGTGAAGTAAGGGTGGTGATGCTACCCTGACCTGTGACCTGCCAACCTTGCACTGGAAGAACAGAATGTGGCATAGACAATAGACAATAGACAATAGGTGCCGGAGGAGGCCATTCGGCCCTTCGAGCCAGCACTACCATTCAATGTGATCATGGCTGATCATTCTCAATCAGTACCCCGTTCCTGCCTTCTCCCCATACCCCCTGACTCCGCTATCCTTCAGAGCTCTATCCAGCTCTCTCTTACAATGACCAAGGCCAATCGGAGACTTAATGGTGACAACAGCGGACGACAAGGTGGCGCAGCGGTAGAGTTGCTGCCTTACAGCGCCAGAGACCCGGGTTCGATCCTGACCACGGGTGCTGTCTGTACGGAGTTTGTACCTTCTCCCCGTGACCTGCGTATGTTTTCTCCGAGATCTCCGGTTTCCACCCACGCTCCAAAGACGTGCAGGTGTGTAGAATTAATTGGCTTGGTGTAGATGTAAACTGTCCCTAGTGTGTGTAGGATAATGTTGGTGTGCGGGAATCGCTGGTCAGCACGGACTCGGTGGGCCGAAGGGCCTGTTTCTGCGCTGTACCTCTAAACTAAATTAAACTAAACTAAACTAAACTAAACGGTGGCGCAGCGGTAGAGTTGCTGCCTTACAGCGAATGCAGCGCCGGAGACCCGGGTTCGATCCCGACTACGGACGCCGTCTGTACGGAGTTTGTACGTTCCCCCCGCGACCTGCATGGGTTTTCTCCGAGATCTTCAGTTTCCTCCCACACTCCAAAGACGTGCAGGTGTGTAGGTTATTTGGCTTGGTAAATGTAAAAATTGTCCCTAGTGTGTGTAAGATAGTGTTAATGTGCGAGGATCGCTGGTCGGCGCGGACCCGGTGGGACGAAGGGCCTGTTTTTGCGCTGTATCTCTAAAATAAACTAAACTAAACAGGAACTCAGAGAGATGAAGGGCAAGAGATAGCAGCGAAAAATATCCAAACTAGAAAGACCTCGTGATGTGAGACCACACGTTTGATTGCACTCATTGTTACTACGTTATCTAACTGTTACCGCCCCCTTCTCTCTCTCCCTGACTTTATTTTCTTTCTACAGCGTTCTACAGCGCCCGTCCCAAAACATCACCGATCCATGTTCTCCTGAGATGTCGCCTGATCCGTTGAGTTACTCCAGCACTTCATGTTCTACACAAGATTATAGCATCTGCAGTTTAGTTCAATTCAGTTCAGCAGGGAAACAGGCCCTTCGGCCCACCGAGTCTGCGCCGACCAGTGATCCCCGCACACTAACACTATCCTACACACACATATACGAGGGACAATTTATAATTTTACCAAAGCCAATTAACCTACAAACCTGCACGTCTTTGGAGTGTGGGAGGAAACCGGTGCAGCCAGAGAAAACCCACGCAAGTCACGGGGAGAACATACAAACTCCGTACAGACAGCACCCGTAGTCAGGATCGAACCAGGGTCTCTGGCGCTGTAAGGCAGGAACTCTACCGCTGCGCCACCGTGCCGCACTTGTGTCTTGTACCGTTCCTTGTGTCTATGTAACTCCAGAGATGCTGCTTGATCCGCTGAGTTACTTCAGCACTTTGTGTTCAATGACAAGAGGGAATTAGCTCCCTGATCGTACACCACTTCAAGCTCAGATGGGAGACCAATGTTTCAAAGGAGCCTCTTGCCTTGCAGAAAGATTAGCTGTTTATTAGATTATTTCACCTTAATTTACTGAATAATGGTTTCAAAGTGCTCTAATGTGGTTTTAATGAGCTGTTTTTAAATTTACGAGTAATATTTGTTTTTCACTTATATATATATCATTGCTAATAGTTTTGTAATATTCCAGAACCGCACGGTGGCACAGCGGTCGAGCTGCTGCCTCACAGCGCCAGAGACCTGACTTTTATATCCTGATGACTACCAGTGCTGTCTGTACGGAGTTTGTACGTTCTCCCCGCACCGGCCAACATGTCCCAGCTACACTAGTCCCACCTGCCTGTGCTTGGTCCATATCCTTCCAAACCTGTCCTATCCATGTACCTGTCTAACTGTTTCTTAAATGATGGGATAGTCCCAGCCTCAACTACCTCCTCTGGCAGCTGGTTCCATCCACCCACCCCCCTTAGTGTGAAGACGTTACCCCTCAGATTCCTATTAAATCTTTTCCCCTTCACCTTGAACCGATGTCCTCTGGTCCTCGATTCCCCTACTCTGTGCAAGAGACTCTGTGCATCTACCCAATCTATTCCTCTCATGATTTTATACACCTTTATAAGATCACCCCTCATCCTCCTGCGTTCCAAGGAATAGAGACCCAGCCTGCTCAACTTCTCCCTATAGCTCACACCCTCTAGTCCTGGCAACATCCTCGTAAATCTTCTCTGAACCTTCTCAAGCTTGACAATATCTTTCCTATAACAGGGTGCCCAGCAGAGAACACAATATTGAAGAAGGGTCTCGACCCGAAACGTCACCCATTCCTTCTCTCCCGAGATGCTGCCTGACCTGCTGAGTTACTCCAGCATTTTGTGAATAAATCGATTTGTACCAGCATCTGCAGTTATTTTCTTATATCTCTTACAATATTCTAAATGCGGTCTCGCCAATGTCTTGGACAACTGCAAAATGACCTCCCAACTTCTTTACTCAGTACTCTCTCACGAAGGCTAATGTGCCAAAAGCCTTTTTGACCACCTTATCTACCTACGACTCGACCTTCAAGGAACCATGCACCTGCTCTCTGAGAACCCACTGCTCTACAACACCCCCCAGGTGCCTACCATTCACTGTGTAGGAGGCCCTGCATCATCTCACATTTCTCTGTATCTAGATGGGACGACGAGGGGGGGGGGGGGGGTGTTAAAAAAAACGTTGTAAGTTAGTTACATAACATTGGAGAATCCAATGCTGCTGACTAACTCCTGCACTTTGTGCATTAACCAGCATCAGCAGTTTAAGGTTACGGGGAGAAGGCAGGAGAATGGGGTTGAGAGGGAAAGATAGATCAGCTGTGATTGAATGGCGGAGTGGACTTGATGGGGCCGAATGCATTCAAGTCCACCCCGCCAGACAACACGCATCTGAAGTGTGTGTGTGTGTGTGTGTGTGTGTGTGTGTGTGTGTGTGTGTGTGTGTGTGTGTGTGTGTGTGTGTGTGTGTGTGTGTGTGTGTGTGTGTGTGTGTGTGTGTGTGTGTGCGCGCGCGCATTGCCC
The DNA here is from genome assembly GCF_053455715.1 of Rhinoraja longicauda. Classification (NCBI taxonomy): domain Eukaryota; kingdom Metazoa; phylum Chordata; class Chondrichthyes; order Rajiformes; family Arhynchobatidae; genus Rhinoraja; species Rhinoraja longicauda. Next base: position 49,712,487 of record NC_135964.1, on the reverse strand, counting down.
ATGCATCACACGAGCTATCATGTCAGCAGCTGAGGCCTTTATACACCCACTAAAGCCATTCATCACCGACACAGGCTCCTCATTATAAACTGGAGATTAGAAAAACTTCCCAGGTTGGAAAGCCAAGGCGCCGGAGCAAAGCCTTCGTAGGGAGGTTATGTTTCAGCTTTAGTGGGGACGCGGTGACATTTATAAGCACCTTGGTCAGGTGAGCTGCTACATGAGCGCCCAACATTTACCCAGTAAAAATAAACTTTACAGTTTCTTTTACGAGTAGCAGGCCGCACAGTCTTAATCAAAGCCCTAAACAGCGAGAGAATTTGTTGGTAAATAAAAGCATGGTGTCATTAATCTGGAATTCACTGCCTCAGAAGGCAATGGAGGCCAATTCTCTGAATGCATTCAAGAGAGAGCTAGATAGAGCTCTTAAGGATAGCAGAGTCAGGGGGTATGGGGAGAAGGCAGGAACGGGGTACTGATTGAGAATGATCAGCCATGATCACATTGAATGGCGGTGCTGGCTCGAAGGGCCGAATGGCCTCCTCCGGCACCTATTGTCTATTGTCTATTGTCTCTTGTCTATTGAATGACCTAATTCTGCTCCCAGAACTTAAGAACTTACAACTCAGGTCATGATCAACTCTACCCGGGTCCACTAGCAATTCTCCCTTGACACGTTCGTGAGCCCAGGTAAGGGGTGGGAGGTCAGATGTGTGGGCATCCGTCCCACCCATCTGTTCACTCCTCCCATGAAGCACACATTGCCTGGCCACCAATGTTATGAATGCAGTGACCCAGGTCTCTTACCCTTAACAAAGTAAAAGACAGCTCGTACCAGCAGTCTCCAGTGAAGAATAAAAGCTCTCTCGGGAATGTTACCAATTGATTTCTCTTTCTTTAAAAGCATCTTTCAAAAGTGAAGTGCTATAGACCTCTGGGCCAAGAATAAAGCATAGGGACTGAATGCCCAGAACCATCAAAGAGCTGACACGGATACATTGCACCGAACGGTTTTACAGCATAACGTCACAAGGTCAAAAGTGATAGGAGTAGAATTAGGCCATTCGGCCCATCAAGTCTACCCCGCCATTCAATCATGGCTGATCTATCTCTCCCTCCGAACCCCATTCTCCTGCCTTCTCCCCGTAATCCTGACACCCGTATCAATCAAGAATCTTTCTATCGCTGCCTTAAAAATATCCATTGACTTGGCCTCCACAGCCCTCTGTGGCAAAGAATTCCACAGATTCACCACCCTCTGAGTAAAGAAATTCCTCCTCATCTCCTTTTAAAAGGGACATTCTTTCATTCTGATGCTGTGACCTCTGGTCCTCAACTCTCCCACTAGTGGAAACATCCTCTCCACATCCACTCGGTCCAAGCCTCTCACTATTCGGTAAGTTTCATTGAGGTCCCTCCTGATCCTTCTGAACTCCAGCGAGTACAGGCCCAGTGCCATCATTCTTGTAAACCTCCTCTGGCCCCTCTCCAGAGCCAGCACATCCTTTCTCAGATATGGTGCCCACAACTGCTCATAATACTCCAAATGTGGCCTGACCAGCCCCATATAGAGCCTTATATATGACTCTACAGTATGTACGACAATACATATCAACAATAGGTATCAACAATATATCAGCGGGTCAGGCAGCATCTCTGGAGAGAAGGAATGGGTGACGTTTCGGGTCGAGACCCTTCTTCAGACCCTTCGTCTCGACCCGAAACCTCACCCATTCCTTCTCTCCAGAGGTGCTGCCTGTCCCGCAGAGTTACTCCAGCGTCTTGTGCTTACCTTCGCTTTAAACCAGCAACTGCAGTTCTTTCCTACACATCAACAATATATTGTTGCGCAAGAACAAAGATTATTTTATAAGCAAGTCTGCAAGGCGTTTGGCAAAAAGCAGCCCCTTGAAGAGCAAACAGCATGTCGTGACTACAGTAGGGGTTGCCAACTTCCTCACTCCCGGAATAACGGACAAAGTGTGACGTCACCGCCCCGCGCCCCATGTGACCTCACCCAGCCACGTGCTCCCGCTTCACCAATGGCGGCCTCCCGGGCCAGGAGGCGGGTTGCTACGCAAACTCCGTTAGGCGGCGCCCGGGCCTACACTGTCTGAGACTGCTGCGGCCCCCGGTCTACAGTGTCCGGGCCTACAGTGTCCGGGCCTACAGTGTCCGGGCCTACAGTGTGCAGGCCTACAGTGTCCGGGCCTACATTGTGCGGGCCTACAGTGGGGCGGCGCTCGGGCCTACACTGTCTGAGACTGCTGCGGCCCCCGGTCTACAGTGTCCGGGCCTAGTGTCCGGGCCTACAGTGTCCAGGCCTACAGCGCCGCCCCACTGTAGGCCCGGACGGAGTTGTAGACCTGGACACTGTAGGCCCGGACACTGTAGGCCCGGACACTGTAGGACCGGACACTGTAGGCCCGGACACTGTAGACCGAGGGCCGCAGCAGTCTCAGACAGTGTAGGCCCGGGCGCCGCCCCACTGTAGGCCCGGACGGAGTTGAAGGCCCGGATACTGTAGGCCCGGACACTGTCCGGCCCGGCCTACAAGTCTGTCCGGGCCTACAGTGTCCGGGCCTACAGTGTCCGGGCCTACAGTGTCCGGGCCTACAGTGTCCGGGCCTACAGTGTCCGGGCCTACAGTGTCCGGGCCTACGGTGTCCGGGCCTACGGTGTGCGGGTCTACGGTGTCCGGGCCTACAACTCCGAACGGGCCTAATACGGGACAAGGGCGGTCCCGTACGGGACAAACCAATTTGGCCCAAAATACGGGATGTCCCGGCTAATACGGGACAGTTGGCAACCCTAGGCTACATTGAAGTCTTGAAGCTGAAGTTAAAATGGAGGTTTCTTACCTGTTGGAGCGGGGTTGTCATGACGATGGTTGGTGCAGTGATGAAGGACCCCCAGGAGAGAGAAGCAGACACATCGCCCGTTTCCAGTTGAAAGGATTCCATTTGCAGGGTAAGGCATGGGAAGGGATGTGAGACATGAAGGAAAGAGACAGAGAAAATACCAGTTAGTCAAAATCCATGCCGGTGTAAAGATGTCAACGAGGCTGGCAGATTGTTAATGCTACTACGTATAGGAGTTCGATTTAGCTCTTAGGGCTAACGGAATCGAGGGATATGTGGAAAAAAGCAGGAACGGGGTACTGTCTGGAACGAGCTGCCGGAGGAGGTAGTTGAGGCAGGGACTATCACAATGTTTGAGAAACAATTAGGCAGGTACAATTAGAAGGATGAGAGGAGATCTTATCGAAACGTATAAGATTATTAAGGGGTTGGACACGTTAGAGGCAGGAAACATGCTCCCAATGTTGGGGGAGTCCAGAACAAGGGGCCACAGTTTAAGAATAAGGGGTAGGCCATTTAGAACGGAGATGAGGAAAAACTTTTTCAGTCAGAGAGTTGTGAATCTGTGGAATTCTCTGCCTCAGAAGGCAGTGGAGGCCAATTCTCTGAATGCATTCAAGAGAGAGCGAGATAGAGCTCTTAAGGATGGCAGAGTTAGGGGGTATGGGGAGAAGGCAGGAACGGGGTACTGATTGAGAATGATCAGCCATGATCACATTGAATGGTGGTGCTGGCTCGAAGGGCCGAATGGCCTACTCCTGCAACTCTTTTCTATGTTGTTACGTTTCTATGAAGGAAGGTTTAAAACAAAGATAGACACAAAATGCTGGAGTAGAAGACGGACTCACGCAAGGGAGAGCATCTCAGTCCCTGGCGACCTGTAACGTTAAAAAATCACTCTCCTTGTCTCTCATCTGATGTGAACTGACCGATAGAGAGATCACATTGAGACAGAGTAATGGAATGGTTTCGCCAGGTTACCAGGACGGGTCTAATACATGGTGGCACCTGGAAATGAAATCTATCAATCATGCCCTATTGTTTCACGGCCCAGGGGGATATAGGACTCTATATTAAAGAATACTCCAAAGCCTGAAACTGGGGGAAGGTTGGCTAACAAAACGATTTATCTCACGTGTATAAAAGAGACAAGATAAATGGCTTTGTGTTCCTTACGAGGCAAACACTTGTTCTCACCTCGCCTTTTGTACAGCACAAACACTTGAAGAGGAGTGTGTTTTCATTCTGAGACTGAATGCCTTTTTTTTTTCCGGCTGCCACTTCATGGGCGGATTATCCTGTATGTTATCCAAGGAATTATAATAGGGATGAAAAGACTGCGGAAAATTGTCCAATTATTCCGACTCCTGACAAAAGGCATCGTCGCGCATCACCTGCGCTAGCTTCCTCCTGCGTTGTTTAGTTTCTTTTACATTTCGAAGCGCAGCGGGGAAACAGGACCTTCAGCCCTGCCGAAGGCAGACTACAAAGTGCCGGAGTAGCTCGGCGGGACCCCTGGAGAAAAGGGGAACGGGCGACGTTTCGGGTCGAGACCCGTCTTCAGACTGATGTCAGGAGAGTGGGCGGTACATAGACAAGGAAGTGAAAGGTGTGAAAACAGGACAAAGGGGAATGGAGATCAAGGAAAATGTAGAACTACTACTCATTGGCATCACAACAACACTGAAGGCCTCAGTTCGTGACATCGGCCTGGATGACAGCGATTGAATGCCTGTGGAAAGCAATATGCAGAGAATACAGAAATACTTCCAAGATGGACACAGAGTGCTGGAGTACCTCAGCGGGTCAGGCAGCATCTCTGGGGGAAAAGGACGGGTGACGTTTTGGGTCGGAAACCTTCTTCGGACTGAGAGTAGGGGCGGGTGGGGGAAGCATAACCGGGGGAAGACCCTTCTTCGGACTTCATGCCGAGACCAAGTCTTATCTGCCTGCACATAATCCATACCCTTCCATTCCCTGCATATCATAGAACATGAAACAGTACAGCACAAGCACAGGCCCTTCGGCCCGCCGAGTCCGTGCCGACAGCGATCACCCCCCCCCCCACAAACTAACACTAATCTACACACACTAGGGACAATTTACATTTATGCCAAGTCGATCAACATACAAACCTGTACGTCTTTGGATCGTGGGAGGAAACCGGAGCGCCCGGAGAAAACCCACGTGGGTGACGGGGAGAACGTACAAACTCCGTACAGACAGCACCCGTGGTCGGGATCGAACCTGGGTCTCTGGCGCTGTAAGGCTGCAACTCTATCGCTGCGCCACCAAGCTGCGCTTTTGTGGGGTGATAAAGAATAAATTCCATAAAGAGTCCGTCTTCATGCTGTCTGTACGGAGTTGATACATTCACCCTGAGGCCGCGTGGGATTTCTCCAGGTGCTCCGGTTTCCTCCCACATCCGTACAGTCGTACAGTCTGAAGTAGAGTCTCGACCCGAAACGTCACGCATTCCTTCTCTCCTGAGATGCTGCCTGACCTGCTGAGTTACTCCAGCATTTTGTGAATAAATACCTTTGATTTGCAGGGTGACTTGGACAGGTTGTGTGAGTGGGTGGATGCATGGCAGATGCAGTTTATTGTGGATAAGTGTGAGGTTATCCACTTTGGTGGTAAGAATAGGAAGGCAGATTATTATCCGAATGGTGTCAAGTTAGGAAAAGGGGACATACAACAAGATCTGGGTGTCCTAGTGCATCAGTCACTGAAAGGAAGCATGCAGGTACAGCAGGCAGTGAAGAAAGCCAATGGAATGTTGGCCTTCATAACAAGAGGAGTTGAAACATATAAGATTATTAAGGGATTGGACACGTTGGAGGCAGGAAACAAGTTCCCAATGTTGGGGGAGTCCAGAACCAGGGGCCACAGTTTAAGAATAAGGGGTAGACGATTTAGAACGGAGATGAGGAAGAACTTTTTCAGTCAGAGAGTTGTAAATCTGTGGAATTCTCTGCCACAGAAGGCAGTGGAGGCCAATTCTCTGGATGCTTTCAAGAGAGAGCTAGATAGAGCTCTTAATGTTATGGGTATGGGGAGAAGGCAGGAACGGGATAGTGATTGTGAATGATCAGCCATGATCACATTGAATGGCGGTGCTGGCTCGAAGGGCCGAATGGCCTACTCCTGCACCTGTTGTCTATTGTCTATTGTAAATTCTCCATCGTTAACTTGCCTCACACGTCTCCTGAGTCAGAGATAGACAATAGACAACAGAGAGAAGGTGCTGCTGCTGCACAGGGATAGTGAGGGAGAGAGACACAAAAAGCCAGAGCTACTCAGCGGGTCAGGCAGTAACCTCTGGAGAAAAGGAATAGGTGACGTTTCGGGTCGGGACCCTTCTTCAGACGTGAGAGTCAGGGGCAAGGGAAAGAAGGGAGATGGATCTCCATTGATGTGGAGAGATATGGAAAAAATTGAGTGAAAGATATGCAAAAAAGTGACGATGATAAAGGAAAACGCGCCACTGTTAGCTGCGGGCAAGGTGAGAACGAGTTACAGACAATGAGACTCAACAAGACAAGGGAGAGGCGTTTTATAAGGAAAGATTGTTCCCGAGCTGAAACTCGCTGCTTCCAGGAATGATGGTGATGGACTCAAATGGGATTTGCTTTTAAATGTAAATTGAATGTGTTCACGAGAGATAATCATTTGTAAGGCTGTAGAAGCGAGTGGAAGAAATGGGCCTCTTGTGACCGTTGCACTAAGGCCTGGCTGAGACTCAAGGAGCTGAGTCACACCCCTTCTCTGTCATAAGAATTTTACGATTCTATGAATCTGCCTTGTGTGTTGGGAGAAAGCAAATCCTGGGTCCAATGCATTTTGCGAAAGGGTGGAAGAGGAATCGTCCCCTGCGATCTGCTCCTGACAGCGCTCTATTGTCCTCTCTATCGGTGCGATAATTAATTCTCGAGGCTTTGTTTTATGACGGTCATTCTAGGTTCCGGCATCGTTCGCAAGTTCTGCCATTTTAAGCCGGACTGATCGCAGAGAACCGGAGACACAAGGAACCGCAGATGCCTGTGTGCAAAGAAAAGACATGAACTGCTGGAGTAACCCGCAGTGGGTCAGGCAGCATCTCTGGAGAACATGAATAGGGCGGCACGGCGGCGCGGCGGTAGAGTTGCTGCCTCACAGCGCCAGATACCCACCCGGGTTCGATCCTGACCACGGGTGCTTGTCTGTACAGAGTTTGTACTTTCGCCCCGTGACCCTCGTGGGTTTTCGCTGGGATCTCCGGTTTTCCCCCCAACACCTCCAAAGACGTACAGGTTTGCAGGTAAATTGCCTTGGTATAAATGTAAAATTGCCCCGGGTGTGTGTAGGATAGTGTTAGTGTGCGGGGATCGCTGGTCGGCGCGGACTCGGCGGGCCGAAGGGCCTGTTACTGCGCTGAATCTCCAAACTAAACTAAAGGTGACACTTTGAGCCGGGATCCTTCTTCAGACTTCTTCATTCTGAAGAGGATCCTGACCTGAAATGTCATCTACCCACGTTGTCCAGAGATGCTGCCTGACTCAGAGAGCGCGGAGATTTTCGAGGATAATGCCCATGATTTGAGAGGGTGAGCTGTAGGTAGAGGTTGGGCAGGCTAGGACTTTGTCCCTTGGAGTGCAGCAGGATGAGCGGTGATCTTATAGAGGTGTATAAAATCATGCGGGGAAATAGATAGGGTCTTTTACCCAAGGTATGGAAATCAAAAACAAGTCATGGGTTTAAGTTGAGAGGGGCAAGATTTAATAGGAACCTGAGGGCCAACATATTCACTCAGAGGGTGGTGGTAGGGTTGCCAACTGTCCCGTATTAGCCGGGACATCCCGTATTTTGGGCTAAATTGGTTTGTCCCGTACGGGACCGCCCTTGTCCCATATTAGGCCCGGACGTTGTAGGTCAGGACAGTGCAGGTCCGGACAGTGTAGGTCAGGACAGTGTAGGTCCGGACAGTGTAGGTCCGGACAGTGTAGGCCCGAACAGTGTAGGTCCGGACAGTGTAGGCCCGGAGGCCCGGGCGCCGCCTAATGGCGGTTACGTAGCAATCCCCCTCTCGGCCCGGTGGAGCGGGAGCACGTGGTCGCTGACTGGGTGAGGTCATGTGGGGCGCGGGGCGGTGACGTCACCTTGTCCCTTATTTGAGAGTGAGATAGTTGGCAACCCCTAGGTGCTGGATATATAGAGAAAGCTGCCAGAGGTAGAAGTTGAGGCAGGTACAAAAACAGGGTCTAAAATACACCTGGGCAGGTACATGGTAACAACAGGTTAAAAAGATGTGGGCCAAATACTGGCAAATGAGATTTGCTTCGACAGGGCATTTTTGGTCAGCATGCACGAGTTGGGCCGAAGGGCCTGTTTCCGTGCTGCATGACTCTATGACTCTAGAACTTCATACGCATGATTGTGGACAGAATATCAACCCTCTGGACATCATTCCGTTATAATGTACATATTAGATAGTTGGTCAAGCAGTAAATAACATTTTATTGGATACGCAGGAGTATGATTACATTTTGGGGCGGCCTACCCCTTATTCCTAAATAAGTCTTCGAACCGAAACGTCACCCAGTCCTTCTCTCCAGAGATGCTGCCTGTCCCGCTGAGTTACTCCAGCATTTTCGGCCTATCGTTAGCTGCCTTAAGTATTCTGCTCCACTAAAACCATCTCGTTATTATAGTTTCTGTGAAGCAATCATTCTCCTGTGTATCTTTTCAATCCTAACATGTTATTTATTTGCAAAACTTTAGTTTTGTTTAGTTTAGTTTAGAGATACAGCGTGGAAACAGGCCCTTCAGCCCACCGAGTCCGTGCCGACCAGCGATCCCCGCACACTAGCACTATCCTACACTCACTAGGGACAATTTACAATTGTACCACGCCAATTAGCTTACAAACCTGTACATCTTCGGAGTGTGGGAGGAAACTGGAGCACCCGGAGAAAACCCACGCAGGCCACGGGGAGAGAACGTACAAACTCCGTACGGACAGCACCCATAGTCGGGATCGAACCCGGGTCTCTGGCGCTGTGAGCCAGCAACTCTGCCCCCGCGCCACCGTGCCGCCCCAAAATGTAATCATACTCCTGCCTATCCTTTCAATCCTAAAATGTTATTTATTGGTTGACCACCCGTCTAATATGTACAGTATAACGGAATGATGTCCACAGGGTTGATATTCTGTCCACAATCATGATTATGAAGTTCTAGAGTCATAGAGTCACGCAGCACGGAATCAGGCCCTTCGGCCCAACTCGTGCATGCTGACCAAAAATGCCCTGTCTAAGTAAGTCTCATTTGCCAGTATTTGGCCCACATCTTTTTAACCTGTTGTTACCATGTACCTGCCCAGGTGTATTTTAGACCCTGTTTTTGTACCTGCCTCAATTTCTACCTCTGGCAGCTTTCTCTATGTATCCAGCACCTAGGGGTTGCCAACTATCTCACTCTCAAATAAGGGACAAGGTGACGTCACCGCCCCGCGCCCCACATGACCTCACCCAGTCAGCGACCACGTGCTCCTGCTCCACCAATGGCGGCCGCCCGGGCCGAGAGGGGGGTTGCTACGTAACCGCCATTAGGCGGCGCCCGGGCCTCCGGGCCTACACTGTCTGGACCTACACTGTTCGGGCCTACACTGTCCGGACCTACACTGTCCTGACCTACACTGTCCGGACCTACACTGTCCTGACCTACACTGTCCTGACCTACACTGTCCGGACCTGCACTGTCCTGACCTACAATGTCCGGGCCTAATATGGGACAAGGGCGGTCCCGTACGGGACAAACCAATTTAGCCCAAAATACGGGATGTCCCGGCTAATACGGGACAGTTGGCAACCCTACCACCACCCTCTGAGTGAATATGTTGGCCCTCAGGTTCCTATTAAATCTTGCCCCTCTCAACTTAAACCCATGACTTGTTTTTGATTTCCCTACCTTGGGTAAAAGACCCTATCAATTTCCCCCCATGATTTTATACACCTCTATAAGATCACCACTCATCCTGCTGCACTCCAAGGGACAAAGTCCTAGCCTGCCCAACCTCTACCTACAGCTCACCCTCTCAAATCCTGGGCATTATCCTCGAAAATCTCCGCGCTCCCTGAGTCAGGCAGCATCTCTGGACAATGTGGGTAGATGACATTTCAGGTCAGGATCCTCTTCAGAATGAAGAAGTCTGAAGAAGGATCCCAACTCAAAAGTGTCACCTTTAGTTTAGTTTGGAGATTCAGCGCAGTAACAGGCCGTTTGGCCCGCCAAGTCCGCGCCGACCAGCGATCCCCGCACACTAACACTATCCTACACACACCCGGGACAATTTTACATTTATACCAAGGCAATTTACCTGCAAACCTGTACGTCTTTGGAGGAGTTGGGGGGAAAACCGGAGATCCCAGCGAAAACCCACGAGGGTCACGGGGCGAACGTACAAACTCTGTACAGACAAGCACCCGTGGTCAGGATCGAACCCGGGCGGGTATGTTGCGCTGTGAGGCAGCAACTCTACCACCGCGCCGCCGTGCCGCCCTATTCATGTTCTCCAGAGATGCTGCCTGACCCACTGCGGGTTACCTCCAGCAGTTCATGTCTTTTCTTTGCACACAGGCATCTGCGGTTCCTTGTGTCTCCGGTTCTCTGCGATCAGTCCGTCTTAAAATGGCAGAACTTGCGAACGATGCCAGAACCTAGAATGACCGTCATAAAACAAAGCCTTGAGAATTAATTATCGCACCGATAGAGAGGACAATAGAGCGCTGTCAGGAGCAGATCGCACGGGACTATTCCTCTTCTACCCTTTCGCGAAATGCATTGGACCCAGGATTTGCTTTCTCCCAACACACAAGGCAGATTCATAGAATCGTAAAATTCTTATGACAGAGAAGGGGTGGGACTCAGCTCCTTGAGTCTCAGCCAGGCCTTAGTGCAACGGTCACAAGAGGCCCATTTCTCCACCTATGTACCTGTACGTCTTTGGAGTGTGGGAGGAAACCGAAGATCTCGGAGAAAACCCACGCAGGTCACGGGGTGAACGTACAAACTCCGTACAGACGGCGCCCGTAGTCAGGATCGAACCTGAGTCTCCGGCGCTGCATTTGCTGTAAGGCAGCAACTCTACCGCTGCGCCACCGTGCCGCCAGTTAGTCTGTAGTCAATTTTTTTGCTCTGGTTTTTATTTCCACCCACATGTTTAGACCGTAATGTTGTATCCTTATTGTTTTAATGTCTTATGCTCTATTCTAAATTGTTTACTGTATGTTCGAGAATGATCAGCCATGATCACGTTGAATGGCGGTGCTGGCTCGAAGGGCCAAATGGCCTACACCTGCACCTATTGTCTATTGTGTTGTTACTTGTGAGTGGAGCACCAAGGCACATTCCTTGTATATGCACATACTTGGCCAATAAACTCATTCATTCATTCATTCATTCATTCATTCATTCATTCATTCATTCATTCATTCATTCATTCATTCAATAGACAATAGGTGCAGGAGGAGGCCATTCGGCCCTTCGAGCCAGCACCGCCATTCAATGTGATCATGGCTCATCATTCTCAATCAGTACCCCGTTCCTGCCTTTTCCCCATACCCCCTGACTCCGCTATCCTTAAGAGCTCTATCCAGCTCTCTCTTGAATGCATTCATAGAATTGGCCTTCACTGCCCTCTGAGGCAGAGAATTCCACAGATTCACAACTCTCTGACTGAAAAGGTTTTTCCTCATCTCAGTTCTAAATGGCCTACCCCTTATTCTTAAACTGTGGCCCCTTCATTCATTCATTCATTCATTCATTCATTCATTCATTCATTCATTCATTCATTCTCCCCGTGACCTGCGTGGGGTTTTCATAAGTCCATAAGTGATGGGAGCAAAATTAGACCATTCGGCCCATCAAAGTCTACTCCGCCATTCAATCATGGGCTGACCTATCTCTCCCATCCTAACCCCATTCTCCTGCCTTCTCCTCGTAACCCCCCGACGCCCGTGCTAATCTTCTCCGGGTTTTCTCCGGGTGCTCTGGTTTCTCTATCCCATTCCTCCCCCCGTAAACGCTGGCAAAATGTGATTTGCGGGTCGCGCAAAAGGATTTTTGATCTCTCGTTTTCACACCTGACCCATCCGTGATCTCTGTGTCTCCCTCTCCAGTGACTCTCTGTCTGAAGAAGGGCGGGCCGCCTCGACCCGAAACGTCACCCATTCCTTCTCTCCCGGGGATGCTGCCTGTCCCGCCCGCTGAGTCACTTCGTGCCCATCTTCGACGTAAACCCAGCACCTGCCGTTCCTTCCCGCCCGCTGAACAAAACAACTGCCCGAGGCCTGTAAACGTTCACTTGATGGTCGAAGGAACTTTTGTTCGAAACACTGGCATCATAATCACTTCCTCGCACCGCAGAATTACTGTAAACATCAAGAAAATTGACCATTATCCCCTCCTTTAAAGTAAATTGGGTCGTGATCTCACTTAAAAGGAGTGAGGGACTTCAAAGCGAAGTTTTGTTTCCCTGCTAACCGACCCTAAATTTCCAAGCTGCCTCGAGATTTCTCCACAGGTAAAATGCAAGGCTGTGTTGTGCAGCCACGCAAAACAATTAAATTAAGTCTCAATTAACCATCTACGCCTAAGTAATTGTCTTCCATTAGCAAATGTTATTAATATTTTACCCTCAACAATACAATGAATGTACTGTTTTTATTTTCATAAAGGACTGGTTTTGTTACGGCATAAATATTCATAGATAATTAGAGAGCATTGAAATGTTTTTCATTTACATAATCTGTTGATGTATTGTTGTAACAATGCTGAACGGATCAATCCAGCAAATTCCAGAAGGATTACCTTGGCCTTCCACAGATAACGTGCATCTTACCATTCCATTGTACTCAAATAAAACAGTCTGCCTAGACCTGCACGATCTCCAGGTTGCTAAACACTTCAACTTCCCCTCCCATTCCCACAATGACCTTTCTGTCCTGGGCCTCCTCCACTGTCAGAGTGAGGCCCGGCACTATTTGGAGGAACTGCACCTCATATTTTGCCTGGGCAGCTTACACCCCAGCGGTATGAATATTGGCTTCTCTAACTTCAAGTAACCCTTGCTTTCCCTCTCTCTCCACCCCCCCCATCCTAGTTCCTCTCCGACCAGTCTGACTGTCCCCCTGATTACATTTTACAGTGTTGAGTATAGGAGCAAAGAGGTCCTTCTGCAGTTGTACAGGGCTCTAGTGAGACCGCACCTGGAGTAATGTGTGCAGTTTTGGTCTGTACCTTCCGTATGCTTTGTTGCCAACTTCTCCAAGCTGACAATGATATTTAGTTTAGTTTTTAAGTTTCGAGATACAGCGCGGAAACAGGCCCTTCGGCCCACCGGGTCCTCGCCGCCCAGCGATCCCCGCACATTAACACTATCCCACACCAACTAGGGACAATTTGTACATTTACCAAGCCAATTATCCTACATACCTGTACGTCTTTGGAGTGTGGGAGGAAACCGAAGATCTCGGAGAAAACCCGCGCAGGTCACGGGGAGAACGTACAAACTCCGTACAGACAGCACCCGTGGTCGGAATCGAACCCGAGTCTCCGGCGCTGCATTCGCTGTGAGGCAGCAACTCTACCGCTGTCCCATTTTCACACCTTACCCTTCCATATCACTGTGTCTCCCTCTCCCCTGACCCTCAGTCTGAAGAAGGGTCTCGACCCGAAAAGTCACCCATTCCTTCTATACAGAGATACTGCCTGTCCCGCTGAGTTACTCCGGCTTTTAGTGTCTATCTTCGGTGTGAACCAGCATCTGCAGTTCCTTCGGCACATTGGTTCCTGTGGCAGGACCTTGAGGGTGCTTTATAGAAAGGTGAGGTTAGGTTGCCTTAATTATAAGCACACTTGCCTTTGGGTCACGTTGTTGTCAAGCTGGAAAGCCTACAGAGAAGATTTATGAGGAAGTTCCCCGGACTCGAGGGCCTGAGCTACAGACAGAGGTTGAGCAGGCTGGGACTCTATTCTTTGGAGCGCAGGAGCAAGAGGGGTGATCTTATAGTGGTGTACAATATCACGAGAGGAATAGATCGGGTAGACGCACAGAGTCCCCTGCCTAGAGTAGGGGAATCAAGAACCAGATGACATAGGTTTAAGGTGAAGGGGTAAAGATTTAAAAGGAACCTAAGAGGTTACTTTTTCCACATAAAAGGTGGTGGGTGTATGGAACGAGCTGCCAGAGGAGGTAGTTGAAGCTGGGACTATCACAATGTTTATAAAACATTTGGACAGGTACATGGATGGGACAGATTTGGAGGGATCTGGGCCGAACGCAGGCAGGTGGGACTAGTGTAGATGGGACTCGTTGGTCGGTGTGGGCAAGTTGGGCCGAAGGGATTGTTTCCACACTTTATCACTCTATGACAGGGTTGGCAACTTCCTCACTCCCAAATACGGGACAAGGTGACGTCACCGCCCTCTGCGGCCCACGTGACCTCACCCAGCCAGCGGCCATGCGCTCCCTCTCCACCAATGGAGGAGGGGGAGCACGTGGGCGCTGGTTGGGGTGAGATCACGTGGGGCGCGGGGGGCGGTGACGTCACCCTTTTTTCCCCCTTCTTTGGGAGTGAGGAAGTTGGCAACCCTACTAATACGGTGGCGCAGCGGTAGAGTTGCTGCCTTACAGCGAATGCAGCGCCGGAGACTCAGGTTCAATCCTGACTAAGGGCGCCGTCTGTACGGAGTTTGTACGTTCTCCCCGTGACCTGCGTGGGTTTTCTCTGAGATCTTCGGTTTCATCCCACACTCCAAAGACATACAGGTTTGTAGGTTAATTGGCTGGGCCAATGTAAAAATTGTCCCTAGTGGGTGCAGGATAGTGTTAATGCGCGAGGATTGCTGGGCGGCGCGGACCCGGTGGGCCGAAGGGCCTGTTTCTGCGCTGTATCTCTAAATCTAAAAATCTAAAATCTAATACGGGACAAGGGCGGTCCCGAACGCAACAAAACCAATTGAGCCCAAAATACGGGATGTCCCGGCTAATACGGGACAGTTGGCAACCCAACCCTATGACTCTATGACACATGGGATGTGGAAGACACATATTCGAAGCAACAATGTAGTTGAGACATTCTGGAAAAAAATAAAAGGCCAATCTGTTGAAGAAGGTCTCAGGTCCTGTTTCTTATGTGCAGAAGGTGAAGTTCTTCAAAGGAATGGGCAAACATTACCCTCTTACCCAACACCAGGGGCAGCGGTTGTGTTTTTTGTGTTGTTATGTCTGTTGGCAGATCAATTTCCCTCCTGGGATAAATAAATTTCTATTGTATTGTATCGTATCACAGAAACATAGAAACACAGAAAATAGGTGCAGGAGGAGGCCATTCATCCCTTCGAGCCAGCATCGCCATTCATTGTGATCATGGCTGATCATCCACAATCAGTAACCCGTGCCTGCCTTCTCCCCACATCCCTTGATTCCACTAGCCCCTAGATCTCTATCTAACTCTCTCCTAAATCCATCCAGTGATTTGGCTTCCACTGCCCTCTGTGGCAGAGAATTCCACAAATTCACAACTCTCTGGGTGAAAAAGTTCCTTCTCACCTCAGTTTTAAATGGCCTCCCCTTTATTCTTAGACTGTGTGTGGCCCCTGGTTCTGGACTCCCCCAACACTGGGAACATTTTTCCTGCATCTAGCTTGTCCAGACCTTTTATAATTTTATATGTCTCTATGAGATCCCCTCTCATCCTTCTAAACTCCAGTGAATACAAGCCTCGTATCGTTACAGCGCCGGAGACCCGGGTTTGATCCTGACCACGGTTTGCTGTCTGTACGGAGTTGATACGCTCTCCCTGTGACTGCGTGGGCTTTCTCCAGGTGCTCCGGTTTCCTCCCACGCTCCAAGGACGTGCAGGGTATCTAGGTCAATTGGCTTGTGTAGCTGTAAAATTGTCCCCGGTGTGTCGGATAGTGCAGGTATACGGTGTGACCGCTGGTTGGCGGGGACTCGGTGGGCCGAAGGGCCAGCTTCTGTGCCGTGCCTCTGAAGTCTAAAGTAAACCCCCCGCTCCCAAAAAGGTCGTAAGTGGACCTACAAACTTGAGACTTCATTTGTAAATATCGCTTCAGGAACATACCTCGAAGTGCGTATCCTGCATTTAGCAGCGTGGACAGACTCCTGCTCTCTCAGCAGTGTACGTAGCTCTGGGCTGTGTTCAACACAGTGCAGGTGCTACTCTGATTGATAGTGTTGTTCCCTGCACGTTGCTAACTCCGGCCTGTGGCTTGTCTAATTGCTTGTGGCAGGGCAGTGGCTGGGGACCAAGCCGTCTTCCCCTTATACAGCCGTTAAATGTGTCCTCCCTCAGAAATGTTGTCTATTGTCTATTGTCAAAAATACATGAAACATGAAAATAAAGTGATGAGTGGAAAGGCTTGGGGGATGTGCAAAGATTGAAGAGGTGGAGGGGTGGGTTGAGGTGGAAGGGGTCAGTCTCAGTCTACCCCACGACAGAAGGGGGAGGAGTTGTGCAGTTTGATAGCCACAGGATAGAAGGATCTGTCGTGGCGTTCTGTGCTGCATCTCGGTGGGACCAGTCTGTTGCTGAAGGTGCTCCTCTGGTTGACCAGTGCGTGTCACGGAGGGGGTGAGCCGTATTGTCCAGGATGCCCCACAGTTTGAGGAGCATCCTCCCCTCCGAGACCCACCTCCCGCAAATCCAACTCCAACTCCGCCCCCAGGACGGAGCCGGCCTTCCTGATGAGTTTGTTGATCCCGTTGGCGTCCGCGGCCTT
The DNA here is from genome assembly GCF_053455715.1 of Rhinoraja longicauda. Classification (NCBI taxonomy): domain Eukaryota; kingdom Metazoa; phylum Chordata; class Chondrichthyes; order Rajiformes; family Arhynchobatidae; genus Rhinoraja; species Rhinoraja longicauda. Next base: position 49,695,841 of record NC_135964.1, on the reverse strand, counting down.
CGACCTGCTGCCCCGGCGCACGGCAGCGGAGAAGATGGCGCTGGCTACCATCGATTGGTAGAACATCTGCAGCATCTCACTGCAGACGTTGAAGGAGCGGAGCCTTCACAAAACGTACAGCCGGCTCTGTCCCTTCTTGTACAGCGCCTCAGCGTTCCTGGACCAGTCCAGTTTACTGTCCGGGTACAGTCCAAGGTATTTGTACTCCCTGGTAAACTGCACATCCACACCATTGATGGAGACAGGGGACAGGGGTGTTCCTCTCCTCCTAAAGTCCACCGCTAACCCCTTGGGTCTTGTCGGCGTTGAGCTGCGGGTGATTCAGCCCACACCACTCAACAAAGTCGTTGACTGTGTTCAGCTTCCCTCCCCCTCACTGATGGAGCCCACAATTTCAGTCACCTGAAAACTTCAGCAGGTGGCAGGAGACTGAGTTATACCTGAAGTCCGAGGTGTAGATGGTGAACAGGAAGGGAGAGAGGACCGTCCCCTGTGGGGCCCCTGTGTTGCTCACCACCATGTCCGAGACACAGTTCAGTATGGGGACGTTTAAAGTTACAGCACGGAAACAGGCCCTTCAGCCCACTGAGTCCATGCCGCCCATTGATAACTCACTGGGATGACATTTGATAGTCAAAACCAAAGATACTAGAGGAACAAGATAGACCACTCGACCCAAAAAACCGTAGTATGTCACGCCGCCATTTTAGTAGGCAGAAACTTGCAGAAACTTGTAGAAAAAAGAAAAATAACAAAAATCTGTGAATTGATAGATGAGATATATTCTGCATTTTAACGGTATCATCACACGTACTGTTCCCCCAGAACACTGATTACACTGCGAGAGGCAGAGCGAACGGTGGGTTTTGCCTACTAAAATGGCGGACGTTACGCTCGTTTGCGTACTACACTTCAGTATAGGCGATTTCAATGGAGTGGTCCATCTTGTTCCTCTAGTATCTTTGGTCAAAACCCATAGACAATAGACAACAGACAATAGACAATAGACAATAGACAATAGGTGTAGAAGTAGGCCGTTCGGCCCTTCGAGCCAGCACTACCATTCAATGTGATCACGGCTGATCATTCTCAATCAGTACCCCGTTCCTGCCTTCTCCCCAAAACCCCCTGACTCCGCTATCCTTAAGAGCTCTATCTAGCTCTCTCTTGAAAGCATCCAGAGAATTGGCCTCCACTGCCTTCTGAGGCAGAGAATTCCACAGATTTACAACTCTCTGACTGAAAAAGTTTTTCCTCATCTCCGTTCTAAATGGCCTACCACTTATTCTTAAACCGTGGCCCCTTGTTCTGGACTCCCCCAACATTGGGAACATGTTTCCTGCCTCTAACGTGTCCAACCCCTTAATAATCTTATATGTTTCGATAAGATCCCCTCTCATCCTTCTAAATTCCAGTGTATACAAGCCTAGCCGCTCCAGTCTTTCTTCATACGACAGTCCCGCCATTCCGGGAATTAACCCAATACTTTTTCATAACTAAACACTCAAACAAATGCTTTGTTTAATTCCAGCTTTTTTTAAACTCCGTTATTTTCCTCCTTTGTTTAATTGATCAGCTGCGTTGCAAAGTCTCCTTCGTCTGTAACCTGGAGAGTTGCCAACTCAACCCCCTGGTCAAAGAGTCTTCCGGGCAGCATATGGAGAACTAACGTGATTATTCAAAAGACACTGGCTGAGTTAATTTAGCTTAGAGATACAGCGCGGAAACAGACCCTTCGGCCCGCCGAGTCCGTCCCGACCAGCGATCTCCCCGCACATTAACACTACCCTGAACTCACGAAGGACAATTTTACATTTGCACCAAGCCAATTAACCTACAAGCCTGTACGCACGTCTTTGGAGCGCGGGAGGAAACCGGAGATCTGGGAGAAAACGCCTCGCGGGTCACGGGGAGAACGTACAAACGCCGTACAGACAAGCACCAGTAGTCGGGATCGAACCCGGGTGCCTGGCGCTGTAAGGCCGCAACTCTACCGCTGCGCCACCTCTGACAGAGGTATGGGGAGAAGGCAGGAACGGGGTACTGATTGAGCCATGATCAGCCATGATCACATTGAATGGCGGTGCTGGCTCGAAGGGCCGAAATGCCTCCTCCTGCACCTATTGTCTATTGTCTATTGTATAAAATCAGTGTCGGTGGAATTTCAGCAAAGAAGGAGCATCTTGTCCAAGTGCTGATGAACCTCAGATCTCTTCCCTGTCACAATGCCCTTGCAGGGAAAATTAATGACACAGGACTAAGTGTATGAAATGAAGCGTGAACACAGGCAGAACAAAACGGAAAATGAGAGAGGTCTACCACAAAAGTGTAGCTGATGGTTAGGGGTGTGATCCCACGTTGGTACAAAACAGCTGGTTGGGAGTTGGGGATAAACCATGTCGGCTTCGTCCCTTCCCACCCAAACCACCCCATCCCCGGGCACTTTCCCCTGCAACCGCACGAGATGCAACACCTGTCCCTTTACCTCCCCCCCTCAACTCCATCCAAGGGCCCAAACAGTCTTTCCAGGTGAGACAGAGGTTCACCTGCACCTCCTCCAACCTCATCTATTGCATCCGCTGCTCGAGATGTCAACTTCTTTACATCGGCGAAACCAAACGCAGGCTCGGCGATTGTTTTGCTCAACACCTTCGCTCCGTCTGCCTTAACCAACCTGATCTCCCGGTGGCTGAGCACTTCACTTTGCCTGTCAGTGGCCATAATGCTTTGGCTGATCGGTGTATCCCACTCCCAGTCTGACCTTTCTGTCATGGGCCTCCTCCAGTGCCATAGTGAGGCCCACCGCAAATTGGAGGAACAGCACCTCATATTTCGCTTGGGCAGCTTGCAGCCCAGTGGTATGAACATCGACTTCTCCAACTTTTTATAGTTCCTCTGTCCCTCTCTATCCCCTCCCCCTTCCTAGATCTCCCTCTATCTTCCTGTCTCCACCTATATCCTTCCTTTGTCCCGCCCCCCTGACATCAGTCTGAAGAAGGGTCTCGACCCGAAACGTCACCCATTCCTTCTCTCCTGAGATGCTGCCTGACCTGCTGAATTACTCCAGCATTTTGTGAATAAAGGCAACATACACCGATCAGCCAAAGCATTATGACCACTGACAGGCAAAGTGAATAACATTGATTATCTTGTTACAATGGCACCTGTCAAGGGGTGGGATATATTAGGCAGCAAGTGAACAGTCAGTTCTTGGTTGATGTAGTGGATGCAGGAGAAATGGGCAGGAGTAAAGACCTGAGCGACTTTGACAAGGGCCAAATTGTTATGGCCAGAGGACTGGGTCAGAGCATCTCTGAAACGGCAAGGCTTGTGGGGTGCTCCCGGTCAGCAGTGGTGAGTACCGACCGACAGTGGTCCGAGGAGGGACAAACCACAAACCAGCGACAGGGTGTTGGGCGCCCAAGGCTCATCGATGCGCGAGGGCAACGAAGGCTATCCCGTCTGGTCCGAACCGACAGAAGGTCGACTGTGGCACAAGTCACAGAAAATGTTAATGGTGGTGACGGGAGGAATGTGTCACAATACACAGTGCATCGCACCCTGCTGCGTATGGGGCTGCACACGGAGGACCAGCAGCATATTAGGCAGGTGGCTCAACAGGTCATAATGTTTTGGCTGATCGGTGTAAGTCATAGAAGCAGCATCAGGCCATTTGGCCCACCAATTCCTTGGAGCGCAGGAGGATGAGGGGTGATCTTTTAGTTTTAGTTGGGTTTGGAGACACAGAGTTTCGAGTTTAGGTTAGAGATACAGCACAGAAACAGGTCTTTTGGCCCCACCGAGTCCACGCCGACCAGCGATACCCACACATTAACACTATCCTACACACACTACGGACAATTTACATTTATACCAAGCCAATTCATCTACAAACCTGCACGTCTTTGGAGTGCGGGAGATAACCACCGCAGGTCACGGGGAGAACGTACAAACTCCGTACAGACAGCGCCCGTAGTCGGGATCGAACCCGGGTCTCTGGCGCTGTAAGGCAGCAACTCTACCGCTGCGCCACCTCTGACAGAGGTGTATAAAATCATGAGAGGAATAGATTGGGCAGATGCACAGAGTCTCTTGCCCAGAATAGGTGAATCGAGGACCAGAGGACATAGGTCTCAAGTGAAGGGGAAATCTTATCGAAACGTATAAGATTATTAAGGGGTTGGACACGTTAGAGGCAGGAAACATGTTCCCAATGTTGGGGTAGTCCAGAACAAGGGGCCACAGTTTAGGAATAATGGGGTAGGCCATTTAGAACTGAGATGAGGAAAAACCTTTTCAGTCAGAGAGTTGTGAATCTGTGGAATTCTCTGCCTCAGAAGGCAGTGGAGGCCAATTCTCTGAATGCATTCAAGAGAGAGCTGGATAGAGCTCTTAAGGATAGCGGAGTCAGGGGGTATGGGGAGAAGGCAGGAACGGGGTACTGATTGAGAATGATCAGCCATGATCACATTGAATGGCGGTGCTGGCTCGAAGGGCCGAATGGCCTCCTCCTGCACCTATTGTCTATTGTCTAGAATCCTGAGGGGTAACTTTTTCACACACAAGGTGGTGGTTGAATGGAACGAGCTGCCACCTGGGACGACCACAAAGTTTAAGAAGCAGTTAGATTAATACAGGTAACCTTGTATAGTCTTTTCACTGACTCGCAATAGAAAGATTTTGCACGTGACAAGAATAAACAAAACTAAATTAAACTAAGGTAAATTAAACTAAACTGAACTGAACTAATTTACCCTGGCGTTAACTCAGCGGGTCAGGCAGCATCTCGGGAGAGAAGGAATGCCTTACCCTGCAAATGGAATCCTTTCAACTGGAAACGGGCGATGTGTCTGCTCCTCCTCCCCTGGGGGTCCTTCATCACTGCACCAACCATCGTCATGACAACCGCGCTCCAACAGGTAAGAAACCTCCATTTTAACTTCAGCTTCAAGACTTCAATGCATGACTGTAGCCTAGGGTTGCCAACTGTCCCGTATTAGGCGGGACATCCTGTATTTTGGGCTAAATTGGTTTGTCCTGTACGGGACCGCCCTTGTGCCGTATTAGGCCCGGACGGAGTTGTAGGCTTGGACGCTGTAGGCCCGGACACTGTAGGCCCGGACACTGTAGGCCCGGACACTGTAGGCCCAGACACTGTAGGCCCGGACACTGTAGGCCCGGACGGAGTTGTAGGCCCGGACACTGTAGGCCCAGACACTGTGGGCCCGGACACTGTAGGCCGGGACACTGTAGGCCCAGACACTGTAGGCCCGGACACTGTAGGCCCGGACACTGTAGGCCCGGACACTGTAGGCCCGGACACTGTAGGCCCGGACGGAGTTGTAGGCCCGGACACTGTAGGCCCAGACACTGTAGGCCCGGACACTGTAGGCCGGGACACTGTAGGCCGGGACACTGTAGGCCGGGACACTGTAGGCCCGGACACTGTAGGCCCGGAAACTGTAGGCCCGCACACTTTAGGTCCGGACACTGTAGGCCCAGACACTGTAGGCCCAGACACTGTGGACCGAGGGCCGCAGCAGTCTCAGACAGTGTAGGCCCGGGCGCCGCCTAACGGAGGTTGCGTAGCAACCCGCCTCCTGGCCCGGGAGGCCGCCATTGGTGAAGCGGGAGCAAGTGGGCGCCGGCTGGGTGAGGTCACGTGGTGCGCGGGACGGTGACGTCACCCTTTGTCCGTTATTCGGGAGCGAGGAAGTTGGCAACCCTACGGGTGTCAGGATTACGGGGAGAAGGGAGGAGAATGGGGTTCGGAGGGAGAGGTAGATCAGCCATGATTGAATGGTGGGGTAGACTTGATGGGCCGAATGGCCTAATTCTACTCCTATCACTTTTGAGCTTGTGACGTTATGCTGTAAAACCGTTCGGTGCATTGTGTCCGTGTCAGCTCTTTGATGGTTCTGGGCATTCAGTCCCTATGCTTTGTTTTTGGCCCAGAGGTCTATAGCACTTCACTTTTGAAAGTTGCTTTTAAAGAAAGAGAAATCAATTGGTAACATTCCCGAGAGAGCTTTTATTCTTCACTGGAGACTGCTGGTACCATTGATTGACTCTCTTTCCCATTTCTGATGAAATCACCTTAACCTTTAGACTTTGGTCTTCAGATATACAGCGCGGGAACAGACCCTTTGGCCCACCGAGTCCGCGCCGACCATTGATCAGATCTATCCTGCACGACGCAGGTCACGGGGGGAACGTGCAAACTCCGCACAGGCAGCACCCGCAGTCGGGATCGAACCGGGGTCTCTGGCGCCGCGAGGCAGTAACTCTACCGCTGCGCCACCTAGTGTTGGCGAGTTACTGAAGTCATCAGTCTGAGAGTAGCTAAACACTTGCCCGCTGGGTAAGCGGCTCACAGAGACCATACTGCATCTCACACTGAGTAGTGAAAGGCCTGGGTGGAGTGGATGTGGAGAGGATGTTTCCACTAGTGGGAGAGTCCAGGACCAGAGGGCACAGCCTCAGAATAAAAGGACATCTTTAGAAAGGAGATGAGGAGGAATTTCTTTAGTCAGGGGATGGTGAATCTGTGGTATCCATTGCCACAGGCGGCTGTGGAGGCGTGTGTGTGTGTGTGTGTGTGTGTGTGTGTGTGTGTGTGTGTGTGTGTGTGTGTGTGTGTGTGTGTGTGTGTGTGTGTGTGTGTGTGTGTGTGAGTGTGTGTGAGTGTGAGTGAGTGTGTGTGTGTGTGTGTGTGTGTGTGTGTGTGTGACTGTGTGAATGTGTGTGTGTGTGTGTGTATGTGTTCGTATGTGTGTGTGTGTGTGTGTGAGTGTGTGCGTGTTTGCGTATGTGTTCGTATGTGTGTGTGTGTGTGTGTGCGTGTTTGTGTGTGCGTGTTTGTGTGTGTGTGTGCGCGTGCGTGATGTGCGTGTATGTGTATGCGTGTGTGTGTGTATCTGTGTTGCGGGTGTGTGTGCGTGTGCACGAGTGTGTGTGTGTGCGTGTGTGTGGGTGTGCGTGTGGGTGTGGGTTTGTGTATGTGTGTGCGGGTGTGTGTGCGTGTGTGTGTGTGTGCGTGTGTGTGGGTGTGCGTGTGGGTGTGGGTTTGTGTATGTGTGTGCGGGTGTGTGTGCGTGTGTGCATGAGTGTGTGTGTTTGTGCGTGTGTGTGCATATGTGTGCGGGTGTCGACCCAATGATGTACGGAACACTTGACAGCACCGCCCGCACTCTGCTAAAAGTTACACACAGAGTCATAGACTGATACAGTGTGGAAACAGGCCCTTCGGCCCAACTTGCCCGCACCGGCCAACATGTCCCAGCTACACTAGTCGCACCTGCCCGCCTTTGGCCCATATCTTTCGTGTTCTTGTTCTAATACGACGACCACCTTTCTCGTTGGGGATCGAAACTATCGAATTGCCGAGACATGTTTTTAAAAAAATCGATAAATAGGCTCTTATCTGGGTCTTTGGACACAATCCGAAGTATCCCACTTCTGACACCACTCTCGTGTTCTTGTTCTATGCCTGTATGAAACTTTGCGAGTCTTCAAGGTACAATAGACGTCTTTATTACAGTAACTCAATGCTGGCAGCAAGACAACTAAAATGGCTGCAATCCCACAATCTGACTGGACACTCACACGCTGTGGACAGCCAAGATAACTATGTGCAAAACATCTCCCTTTGTCCTGTGCAGCGCCACCTGCTGCACGGGAGGAGCAACGGGTCCTCCCACCCCACACAGTCCATCAAACATCACAATATCCCTCCAAACCTGTCCTATCCATGTACCTGCCTAACTGTTTCTTAAACGTTGGGATAGTCCCAGCCTCCTCTGGCAGCTCGTTCCATACACTCACCACCCTTTGTGTGAAAAAATTACCCCTCAGATTCCTTTTAAATCTTTTCCCCTTCACCTTAAACCTATGTCCTCTGCTCCTCGATTCACCTACTCTGGGCAAGAGATTCTGTGCATCTATTCCTCTCATGATGTTACACACCTCTGTAAGATCACCCCATCGTCCTCCCGTGCAATTGAGTCCCAGCCTACTCAACCTCTACTCAACCCTCTAGGCGTCTTTAAAGCAGAGCATAGCGGACGGATGCCAGGGAGGCAAGGTGTTGCAGCGGTAGAGTTGCTGCCTTACAGAGAGAGCCTGAGTCCCGGGTTCGATCCCGCCTACGGGTGCTGTCCGTGCGGAGTTTGTACGTTCTCCCCCGTGACTCGCGTGGGTTGTCTCCGAGATCTTCGGTTTCCTCCCGCAGCCCAAAGGCGTAGAGGTTTATCGGTTAATTGGCTTCAGTATAAATGTTAAATTATCGTTGGCGTGTGTAGGGTAGCGTTAGTGTGCAGGGATCGCTGGCCGGCGCGGACTCGGTGGGCCGAAGGGCCTGTTTCTGCGATGTATCTCTGAACTAATCTAAACTAGACTAAACCTGGCTGAGAAAGCCGGGGTTGCGTGAAAGGACTCCTACTGTATGTCATCGTGTCACGGGTTGTCTGCAAGGCCGTACCACAAAGTTATTCTTTGATCGGAAAATCTATCCAATTTACACTCTCCTGAACCCAGGAGAGAGTTTGGACCACACTTTTCCCACTCATTTCTCACCTCATCAACCTGTCTGAAAATGCTTTGCACAATACAAGGCCTCTCGTCTCGATGGTTGGATTCCCAATCCTCTTCTTCTTGCGTTTGAGGCAGCAGAAGTTACGTAACTCCCTCCAGGCGCTGTAGCCAGTGCAATGTGCTGTTGTCGAGGGCCGTGGGGTCTACCCCTCCACCAGGGGGACGGAGGACAGCGCAGTCGAACATGCTGTGCCACGCAGGCTGCTGATGGACGCAACCCCCAGCGATGCACGTTGGCGTTGAACCGGCCGACCCCTGTGCGGAGCCGGTTCAAGGCGACCCACTCTTTGCGGGGCATGTCCGAGCCGGGTGGGGCTGTGGTGTTCGGTGCGACAGTGAATTGAGGAGGTGGCGATGTCTGTTCGCAGCTGGTTCTCCGTGCTCCTTGTATGTTGAAACCGGAGCCACAGAGGGTCGCCGCGTGACTTGGATGCAAATGCATAGACACAGGGGGTGCTTGTTACAAAGAGGACGACCGTGAGGTGAGAAATGGATCGAAGGGAGAGAATCTGTGGCATTCTTTACCACTGAAGGCTGTGGAGGCCAAGCCAGTGGATATTTTTAAGGCAGAGATAGATAGATATTTTATAGACAGTTTAAGAATAAGGGGTAGGCCATTTAGAACGGAGATGAGGAAAAACTTTTTCAGTCAGAGAGTTGTAAATCTGTGGAATTCTCTGCCTCAGAAGGCATTGGAGGCCAATTCTCTGAATGCATTCAAGAGAGAGCTAGATAGAGCTCTTAAGGATAGCAGAGTCAGGGGATATGGGGAGAAGGCAGGAACGGGGTACTGATTGAGAATGATCAGCCATGATCACATTGAATGGCGGTGCTGGCTCGAAGGGCCGAATGGCCTCCTCCTGCACCTATTGTCTATTGTCTATATTTGATTGGAACGGGTGTCAGAGGTTATGGGGAGAAGGCTGGAGAATGGGGTTAGGATGGAGAGATAGATCAGCCATGATTGAATGGCGGAGTAGACTTGATGGGCCGAATGGCCTAATGCTACTATAATTTATGGCCTTATGACCTTATACCTCCCAGGTCAGCAAAGGTCCTTCAGGTGCCTTATGACTGCGTTCTGTGCTTGCGTGCGCTGTAGGTATGTCGGCACGATGGCGCAACGGGTAGAGTCGCTGCCTCACAGCGCCAGAGACCCAGGTTCGATCCTGACTGTGGGTGCTGTCGGTATGGGGTTTGTACGATCTCCCCGTTAACTGCGTGGGTTTCCTCCGGGCGCTCCGGTTTCCTCCTGCGCTCCAAAGACGTACGGGTTTGTAAGACAGCACCCGCAGTCAGGATCGACCCCGGGTCTCTGGCGCTGTGAGGCAGCCGTTCTACCGCTGCGTACGATGTAAAGACTTCCAGACGTGGTGGCTGCCAGAGTCTGTGGGGGAAGATTAAGTCCCCGGAGATGAGAGTAATGTCAGTTCGTGCAGGCACAGAGACAGGAGGATAGAGGAGGTGGGTGAAACCTTCGTGAGAACAAGGGCGGTAGACCTACTGCCTCATAGCGCCGGAGACCCGGGTTCGATTCTGACGTCGGGTGCTGTCTGTACGGAGTTTGTACCTTCTCCCCGTGACCCGCGTGGGCTTTCTCCGGGCGCTCCGGTTTCCTCCCACGCCCCAAAGGCGTGCAGGTTAGCAGATTGATCGGCCTTGCTATAAATGTAAATTGTCCCTAGTGCGCGCAGGGTCGTGTTAGTGCGCAGGGACCGCTGTTCGGCGCGGACTCGCTGGGCTGAAGGGCCTGTTTCCGCGCTGTATCTCTAAACTAAACTAAACTCAATTTTGTTCTGAAACAAATAACAAACTGCAGCAGCGGGAGGCTACATGCGCTGCAGGGGAGTTTCTGATGTTCCCATGAACAAAGTAGGCCTTGAGGATCCAGCTACTTACTCTTTGTTAAAATGAAAAGGATTCTTGTAGCAGACAGACAGCCCCAGTCCTACCGAAGGTGTTGAACCTTTGTACCATACCCTCTGAAGTATGGATTCTCATTTTGGTAACAAGCTCCCGAGGGTCTTGTAACACTTGCAGAGTTTCTCAGTCCCTTCTGCCTGTTTTAACGCCGTGCTAACTTGTACCTCCGTTCTGCTAAAAATGCCCAGTCTCTCACACTCCTTCCCAATAATGTCATAAGTGATGGGAGCAGAATTAGGCCATTCGGCCCATCAAGTCTACACCGCCATTCAATCATGGCTGATCTATCTCTCCCTCCTAACCCCATTCTCCTGCCTTCTCCCCATAACCCCCGACACCCATGAATCTCTCTATCTCTGCCTTAAATATATCCACTGACTTGGCCTCCTCAGCCTTCTGCAGCGAAGAATTACACAGATTCACCATCCTCTGACTAAAGATATTCCTCCTCATCTCCTTCATCATCATCATATCATCATCATCATATATATACAGCCGGAAACAGGCCTTTTCGGCCCACCAAGTCCGTGCCGCCCAGCGATCCCCGTACATTAACACTATCCTACACCCACTAGGGACAATTTTTTTTAACATTTACCCAGCCAATTAACCTACACACCTGTACGTCTTTGGAGTGTGGGAGGAAACCGAAGATCTCGGAGAAAACCCACGCAGGTCACGGGGAGAACGTACAAACTCCTTACAGTGCAGCACCCGTAGTCAGGATCGAACCTGAGTCTCCGGCGCTGCATTCGCTGTAAAGCAGCAACTCTACCGCTGCGCTACCGTGCCGCCTAAAAGAAGGTCCTTTAATTCTGAGGCTGTGACCTCTGGCCCTAGACTCTCCCACTAGTGGAAACATTCTCTCCACATCCACTCTATCCAGGCCTCTCACTATTCTCTACGTTTCAATGAGGTCCCCCCTCATTCTTCTAAACTCCAGCGAGTACAGGCCCAGTGTTGTCAGACGCTCATCGTATGTTAACCCACTCATTCCTGGGATCGTTCTTGTAAACCTCCTCTGGACCCTCTCCAGAGCCAGCACATCCTTCCTCAGATATGGCGCCCAAAACTGCTCACAATGTTCCAAATGCGGCCTGACCAGCACCTTATAGAGCCTCAGCATTGCATCCCCGTTTTTGAAATAAATGCAAGCATTGCATTTGCTTTCTTTACTACCGATTTGACTTAGAGTCATAGTCATAGAGTGATACAGCGTGGAAACGGGCCCTTCGGCACAACTTGCCCACACCGGCCAACATGTCCCAGCTACACTAGTCCCACCTGCCCGCGCTTGGTCCATATCCAAGAATTCCACAGATTCACCACCCTCTGACTAAAGAAAATGTCTCCTCATTTCCTTCCTAAAAGAATTCTGTGGCTCTGACCTCCAGTCATAGACTCCTCATCTCAATCCAAGAATCTCTCTGCCTCTATCAGTCATGGTTACCGTTTGTGTAGGAAGGAACTTCAGATGCTGGTTTACACCGAAGATAGACACAAAATGGTGGAGTAACACAGCAGGACAGGCAGCATCGTTTAGTTTTGTTTAGTTTAGAGATACAGCGCGGAAATGGGCTTCCGGCCCACCGAATCCGCGTCGATCAGCGATCCCCGCACGCTAACAACTATCCTACACACACTAGGGACAATTTTTACAATTTCATCGAAGCCAATCAACCTGCAAACCTGCACGTGTTTGGAGCGCGGGAGGAAAGTGGAGCACCCGGGGAAAACCCTCGCAGGTCACGGGACCCCGTTCAAACAGGATTGAACCCGGGTCCCCGGCTCTGTAAGGCAGCAACTCTACCGCCGCGCCACCTTGCTGCGAAAAACTCCCAGCCTCTCACGCTCCACCCAGTCACCCCTACCGGTTTTATAGGAAGGAACTGCAGATGTTGGTTTACACCAAAGATCGACACAAAGTGCTGGAGTAACTCAGCAGGACAGCCAGCATAGGTCATAAGGTCATAAGTGATAGGAGCAAAATTAAGCCATTCAGCCCATCAAGTCTACTCCGTCACTCAGTCATGGCTGAGCTATCGGAGGTAGACACAAAATGCTGGGGTAACTCAGTGGGACGGGCAGCATCTCTGGAGAGAAGGAATGGGTGGCGTTTCGGGTCGAGACCCTTCTTCAGACTCATCTATCTCTCCCTCCCAACCCCATTCTCCTGCCTTCTCCCCATAACCTCTGACACCTGCACTAAGCATCTCTGGAGAGAAGGAATGGGTGACTTTTTCGGGACGAGACCCTTCTTCAGACTGATGTCAGGGGAAAGAGGGAGACTAGAGATATGGAAGGGTATGGTGTGAAAACGACAGATCAAAGCAGATGTTGATCAAGGAATTCTCTGGAGAGAAGGAATGGGTGACGTTTCGGGACAATAGACAATAGACAATAGGTGCAGGAGGAGGCCATTCGGCCCTTCGAGCCAGCACCGCCATTCAATGTGATCATGGCTGATCATTCTCAATCAGTACCCCGTTCCTGCCTTCTCCCCATACCCCCTGACTCCGCTATCCTTAAGAGCTCTATCCAGCTCTCTCTTGAATGCATTCAGAGAATTGGCCTCCACTGCCTTCTGAGGCAGAGAATTCCACAGATTCACAACTCTCTGACTGAAAAAGTGTTTCCTCGTCTCAGTTCTAAATGGCCTACCCCTTATTCTTAAACTGTGGCCCCTTGTTCTGGACTCCCCCCAACATTGGGAACATGTTTCCTGCCTCTAACGTGTCCAACCCCTTAATAATCTTATTCGTTTCGATAAGATAAATGAAGGGGAAAACCTTCTTCAGAAGAAGACACCCTTCTTCAGATTGATGTCAGGGGAAAGAGTGAAACTAGAGATATGGAAGGGTATGGTGTGAAAACGACATATCAAAGCAGATGTCGGTCAAGGAATTATAGCATAGTTCATTGTTAGCTGGGGGGGGAAGGTGACAACGAGGCATGCAAACAGTAACATTAATCAGGAGGACAGTGAAACTAGAACTAGGAGCGGAGAGAGGGACAGAGAGAGAGGGAAAGCAAGGGCTACTTGAAGTTAGAGAAATCAATATTCATACTGCTGGGTTGTGAGCTGCCCAAGCGAAATATGAGGCGTTGTTCCTCCAATCTGCGTTGTTACCATCTGCTGCTGAACAGCTAGCGATCCAAGATTAGACTTTAGACACAGAGAAGGAAGTTGGTCTTGAGGTGAGAAATGGATACCACCCTGGTCACCAAAGGTTCATCAGGGGCCTTGAGATCGTGTTCTGTGTTTTGGCGTGCATTTTGAAAGTGACGCTTCGGCTCGATACTGTTCTTCTTCGTTGTTAATTTAGTTTAGTGCCGTTTTAGAGGTCGAGAGTGGAAACAGGCCCTTCGACCCATTGAGTGTTAGTCATAGAGTCGTTGAATGATACAGCGTGGAAACAGGCCCTTCGGCCCAATTTGCCCACACCGGCCAACATGTCCCATCTACACTAGTCATAGGATTTCACCAGTCATCGAGGCTGTTGCCAGGGACCTGATGGCCTGGGCTATTGGGAAGGGCAGGACTGTATTCATTGGCGTGCAGGAGGCTGAGATGTGATCTTATGCAGGTTTAGTTTACTTTAACTTTAAACATTTTCAACTGAAAAACTTTTTCAGTCAGAGAGTTGTGAATCTGTGGAATTCTCTGCCTCAGAAAGCAGTGGAGGCCAATTCTCTGAATGCATTCAAGAGAGAGCTGGATAGAGCTCTCAAGGATAGCGGAGTCAGGGGGTATGGGGAGAAGGCAGGAACGGGACACTGATTGAGAATGATCAGCCATGATCACATTGAATGGCGGTGCTGGCTCGAAGGACCGAATGGCCTACCCCTGCACCTATTGTCTATTGTCTATACAACGTGGAAACATGCAGCCCATTGAGTCTGTGTCGACCAGCGATCCCCCTACACTCGCACAATCCTACACACACTAGGGACAATTTATCATTTACTGAAGCCAATTAACCTAGAAAAACCTGTACGTCCTTGGAGTGTGGGAGGAAACGGGAGCACCCAGAGAAAACCCACGCAGTCACGGGGCGAACTCCATACAGACAGCGCCTGTAGTCAGGATTGAACCCGGGACTCTGGCAATGTAAGGCAGCAACTCAACCGATGCAACACAGTGCCCCCCCTGATTATTATTGTCACCTGTGCCTATGTACAGTCAGTGAAAAGCTTTGCTTTGCATGCTATCCAAACAGATCAGATGTACACATAGATACAGTCACGTCAAACTCAAGTACAATAGATTTTTCGTTTTAGATTTAGAGATACAGCGCGGAAACAGGCCCTTCGGCCCACCGAGTCCGCGCCGCCCAGCGATCCCCGCACATTAACACTATCCTACACACACTGGGGACAATTTTTACATTTACCCAGTCAATTAACCTACAAACCTGTACGTCTTTGGAGTGTGGGAGGAAGCCGAAGATCTCGGAGAAAACCCACGCAGGTCACGGGGAGAACGTACAAACTCCGCACAGACGGCGCCCATAGTCAGGATCGAACCTGAGTCTCCGGCGCTGCATTCGCTGTGAGGCAGCAACTCTACCACTGCGCCACCGTGCGCAGAATATAGTTCTCAGCATTGTAGTGCACCAGTTCCACAGACAAAGTCCGATGACCGCAATGGGGCAGAGGTGAATCGGACAGTACCCTGGCTTGTGGAAGGACTGTTCAGAAGCCTGATAACCGAGGGGGAAGAAATTGTACCTGAGCCAGATAGAACGTACATCAGGCAAAAGGTACGGAAGTGTGAAAACGCACACCTCCAGATTCAGGGACAGTTTCTTCCCAGCTGTTATCAGGCAACTGAACCATCCTACCACAACCAGAGAGCAGTGCTGAACTACTGTCTACCTCATTAGTGACCCGCGGACTACCCTTGACCGGACTTTGCTGGCTTTACCTTGCACTAAACGTTATTCCCAAATTGTGCCTCTATACACTGTAAATAGCCCTGCTGTAATCACGTGTTGTCTTTCCGCTGACTAGATAGCACGCAACAAAAGCTTTTCACTGTACCTCGGTACACGTGACAATAAACTAAACTGAACTGAGACTACCATGTTTGGTTTCTCTCTGCATCTATCTTCCCTCTCACTCTACGCCACCAGTCTTGCACCATTTAACCTATTCAAGGAAAAGGGGACGTACAACGAGATCTGGGTGTCCTAGTGCATCAGTCACCGAAGGGAAGCATGCAGGTATAGCAGGCAGTGAAGAAAGCCAATGGAATGTTGGCCTTCATAACAAGAGGAGTTGAGTATCGGAGCAAAGAGGTCCTTCTGCAGTTGTACAGGGCCCTAGTGAGACCGCACCTGGAGTACTGTGTGCAGTTTTGGTCTCCAAATTTGAGGAAGCATATTCTTGCTATTGAGGGCGTGCAGCGTAGGTTTACTAGGTTAATTCCCGGAATGGCGGGACTGTCATTCCCGGAATGGCGCTGCCTGACAACGCTTGCAGCGCCGGAAGACCCGGATTCGATCCCGGCCGCCGTTGCTGTCCGTTTGCCGAGTTTGCACGTTCTCTCCCCGTGACCCGCGGTGGTTTTTTTCTCCGAGATCTTCGGTTTCCTCCCACACTCCAAAGACGTGCAGGTTTGTAGGTTAATTGTCTTGGTGTAAGTGTAAATTGTCCGTAGTGGGGTGTAGGATAGTGTTAATGTGCGGGCATCGCTGGCCGGCACGTACGTTCACTTTGCTTAAAGACTGAACCACCTTCAGCTATTTTCAGCCCTGATGACGGGTCATTACTCTGAAACCTTTCTTCTGTTGCAGTCTCCACTGACTTGCTGCATGTTCACAGATTATTTATGTTTCCATTTGTGGTTTTCATCAGTCTGGAGTTTTATCCTTGCCTTCCATCCTTCTCCACTGTCCCTTCAGGCAGTGGAAACACTTTGTCCCTATTTACTACTTCAGTGTCCTGAACGATTTCGAGCCTCTCCATCAAAATAGACAATAGACAATAGACAATAGGTGCAGGAGGAGGCCATTCGGCCCTTCGAGCCAGCACCGCCATTCAATGTCATCATGGCTGATCATTCTCAATCAGTACCCCGTTCCTGCCTTCTCCCCCATACCCCCTGACTCCGCTATCCTTAAGAGCTCTATCTAGCTATTACCTTCGGTTTCTAATCCTCAATTCTTCCCAGGGAAAAAACAATAGACAATAGACCGGGTGCAGGAGGAGGCCATTCGGCCTTTCGAGCCAGCACCGCCATTCAATGTGATCATGGCCGATCATTCTCCATCCTTTTGTCCTCTCCTCATTTTATATACTTTAGTTTTTAGTTTTAGTTTTAGAGATACAGAGCTGAAACAGGCCCTTCGGCCCACCGAGTCCGTGCCAACCAGCGATCCCCCACATTAAACATTTTCCTACACACACTGGGGACAATTTACACTTATACCAAGCCAATTAACCTACAATCCTGTACGTCTTTTGACTTTACTTTAGACTTTAGAGATAAAGCATGGAAACAGGCCTTTCGGGCCTCTGAGTCCGCGCCGACCAGCGATCCCCGCACACTAACACTATCCTACACACACTAGGGACAATTTACAAATTTTACCGAAGCCAATTAACCTAGAAAGTTGCACGTCTTTGGAGTGTAGGAGGAAACCGGAGCACCCGGAGAAAACCCACGCAGGTGGCGGGGAGAACGTACAAACTCCATATAGTTGGCAACCCAGGTTCGAACCCGGGTCACTGGCGCTGTGAGGCAGCAGCATTACTGCTGTGCCACCGTGCCGACACTAGCCCGTGTACACCTCTATGACTATTTGTGTCCATCTCTGTGTACTGCTGGCCACAAGCTTTTCTTTCACTGTATTAATCTGAGTTGCCCTTTATAGACAATAGACAATAGACAATAGGTGCAGGAGGAGGCCATTCGGCCCTTCGAGCCAGCACCGCCATTCAATGTGAGCATGGCTGATCATTCTCAATCAGTACCCCGTTCCTGCCTTCTCCCCATGCCCCCTGACTCTGCTATCCTTAAGAGCTCTATCTAGCTCTCTCTTGAATGCATTCAGAGAATTGGCCTCCACTGCCTTCTGAGGCAGAGAATTCCACAGATTTACAACTCTGACTGAAAAAGGTTTTTCCTCATCTCAGTTCTAAATGGCCTACCCCTTCTTCTTAAACTGTGGCCCCTTGTTCTGGACTCCCCCAACATTGGGAACATGTTTCCTGCCTCTAACGTGTCCAACCCCTTAATAATCTTATATGTTTCAATAAGATCCCCTCTCATCCTTCTAAATTCTGTATGTGCCGTGGTGCTGATGGGGAGAGGACAGTTATTGAAGGAGTGGAGGGGGAGGGGGCAGGTTATGTCTGTCAGGTAGGGGTGCCAACTTCCAAATACGGGACAAGGTGACGTCACCACCCTGTGCCCCACATGACCTCACCCAGCCAGCGGCCATGTGCTCCCGCTCCACCTAATACGGTATTAGGCCCGGGGGGGGCGCTGCAGGCCCCGGCATTGTAGGCCCCGACGCTGTAGGTCCCGAGAGTTTAGGCCCCGACACTCCAGGTTTCTGACATTTTAGCTCCGGACAGTCTAGGCCCGGAGGCCCGGGCGCCGCCTAACGGAGGTTACGTAGCAACTCGCTTCCCGGCCCGGGTGGCCGCCATTGGTGGAGCGGGTGAACGTTGCCGCTGGCTGGGTGAGGTCACGCGGGGCACGGTGCGGTGACGTCACCCTTTGTCCCTTATTAGGGAGTGAAGAAGTTGGCAACCCTGCTAATATGGGACAAGGGCGGTCCCGTATGGGACAAACCAATTTAGCCCACAATACGGGATGTCCCGGCTAATACGGGACAGTTGGCAACCCTACTGTCAGGTCATAAGGTCATAAGGAATAGGAATAGAATTAGGCCATTTGGCCCATCACCTCTACTCTGCCATTCAATCATGGCTGATCTATCTCTCCCTCCTAACCCTATTCTCCTGCCTACTCCCCATAACCCTTGACACCCGTACTAATCAAAAATCTATCGATCTCTGCCTTAAAAATATCCACTGACTTGGCTTCCACATCCTCCTGTGGCAAAGAATTCCACAGATTCACCACCCTCTAAAGAAATATCTCCTCGTCTCCTTCCTAAAAGAACGTCCTTTAATTCTGAGGCTGTGACCTCCAGACCCCAAGACTCTCCCACTAGTGGAAACATCCTCTCCACATCCAGTCTATCCAAGCCTTTTCACTATTCTGATATTCGCTATCCCCCCCCCCACCTCCCTCCCTCCTCGTTCTTCTAAACTGGAGGGGGGAGAGAGGCTGCATCTCACAAGGGCAGGAGTGACTTCAAACGAAGGCTGAAAGAATCGGGAGGGCTGCAGCCTGAACAATGTGTTTTTATAAACGGAGCCTGGGGATCAGAGTGGAGGGGACGGGCGGGGAATGACAATGAGCGCAGACGGAGCGAGGAGAGTCCCAAGTGCTTCTCGGGAGTGCGGAAAAAAAAAGGGTCTGAATATTCATGAGGTAATTAAGAGACTCGTGCGGAAGAGGGGATCTGGGAGCGGGCAGCGACAAGGCACTGGAGACGGTCCGCCAACTCTGCTTCACATTTGGAAAGTGACCTTGGCGGGCTGCATACATAGCAATGGTCCACGGGCTTTCTGGAGCAGCCGGGGGGGCTGGGGGGGAGGGGGGGGGGGGAAGCAACTTTGCAGTGCACAATCTTCGCACCTCATTGAAACGTACAGGATAGTGAAAGGCTTGGACAGAGTGTAATGTGGTCTACTGGCGGCACGGTAGCGCAGCGGTAGAGTTGCTGCTTTACAGCGAATGCAGCGCCGGAGACACAGGTTCGATCCTGACTTCGGGTGCTGCACTGTAAGGAGTTTGTACGTTCTCCCCGTGACCTGCGTGGGTTTTCTCCGAGATCTTCGGTTTCCTCCCACACTCCAAAGACGTACAGGTATGTAGGTTAATTGGCTGGGTAAATGTAAAAATTGTCCCTAGTGGGTGTAGGATAGTGTTAATGTACGGGGATCACTGGGCGGCACGGACTTGGAGGGCCGAAAAGGCCTGTTTCCGGCTGTAGATATATGATATGATATGATATGATGATAGTGGCCCCGTAGGTCACAGCCTCAGAATTAAAGGACGTTCTTTTAGGAAGGAGATGGGGAGAAATGTCTTTGGTCGGAGGGTGGTGAATCTGTGGAATTCTTTGCCATGCGGAGACCAAGTCAGTGGATATAATTAAGGCAGAGATAGATAGGTTCTTGATTAGCACAGGTGTCGGGGGTTACGGGGAGAATGGGGTTGGGAGGGAGAGATAGACCAGCCATGATTGAATGGCGGAGTACACTTGATAGACCGAATGGCCTAATTCAACTCCTATCACTTATGTCGTAATGACCTCATGATTGTAATCATCTATTATTTTTTTAGATTTAGAGAAACAGCGCGGAAACAGCCCCTTCGGCCCACCGAGTCCGCGCCGCCCAGCGATCCCCGCACATTAACACTATCCTACACACATTAGGGACAATTTTTACATTTACCCAGTCAATTAACCTACATACCTGTACGTCTTTGGAGTGTGGGAGGAAACCGAAGATCTCGGAGAAAACCCACGCAGGTCACGGGGAGAACGTACAAACTCCGTACAGACGGCGCCCGTAGACAGGATCGAACCTGAGTCTCCGGCGCTGCATTCGCTGTAAGGCAGCAACTCCACCGCTGCGCCACCGTGATGTCTATTGTCTTTCTGCTGACTAGTTAGCACGCAACAGAAGCTTTTCACTGTACCTCGGTACACGTGACAATAATAAACTAAACTGAATTCAGTGCGATACCGAGGGAATACAGAACAGCCAAGGTTGTCATCAACCACCTCACGCACTAGGGACAATGAACAATTTTTTAAAAATCAAAGCCGATTATCGTATAGACCTGAATGGCTTTGGAGTGTGGGACGGAGAAGACAGAGCTGCCGGAGAAACCCCGCGCAGTCACGAGGAGAACGTACAAACTCCACACAGACGGGACCCGGGGTCAGGATGGAATCCGGGTCTGTGGCGCTGTGAGGTGGCAGCTCTGCCACTGTAGATGTGGCCGAATGGCCTAATTCTACACCTACTCCTTTTACCTACTAAAATGGCGGACGTCGAGCTCCTTTGCGTACTACACTTCAGTATAGGCGATTTCAACGGAGTGCTCCTTTTGTATCTTTGCTTAGAACCTTGCGACGTGATGTCTATCCTCTACAAACCAGGCTGAGTGGACCCCACCCTAGTCGACGTAATATTTACAGTGTTGTTTAGTTTAGTTTAGTTTAGTTTAGTTCAGAGATACAGCGCAGAAACAGGCCCTTCGGCCCACCGGCCAGCGATCCCCGTACACTGACACTACCCTACACGTACGAGGGACAGTTTTAACATTTATACCGAGCCAATTAACCTACAAACCTGCACGTCTTTGGAGTGTGGGAAGAAACTAAAGATCTCAGAGAAAACCCACGCAGGTCACGGGGAGAACGTGCAAACTCCGTAAAGTCAGCGCCTGTAGTCAGGATCGAACCCGGGTCTCCGGCGCTGCAAGAGACCTTGTTAGTTGCAGGTCTCTTGTTAGTTTTTATTTATCATGGTCTATTATTTTCATATTTATCCTATCTTGGCAGTCAGCTGTGAATGACAGGCTGCATAGCAATCTATTTGTTTAATGCTTCATTCAAACATTGACAGAGTAAATTAGGAGCTGATAAAAAAAACTATTGCCGTCTTGAGTAATAACAAAATGATTAATTAATGCATTAAGAGTTTTCTTGTTCTCTCGGCACAGACTGGCAGGGACGTGGAGTCCACACGTGACGTGATGAATAGTTAATTTTAATAGATAAGATAATGTTCTCATCTTATCGCACTTTCACAACAAGGTGGTTGGCATTAGTTAAGTTTCAGTCCAGTTTATTGTCACGTGCACCGAGGTACAGTGAAAGGCTTTGTTGCGTGCTGTCCAGTCAACAGTAAGACAATACCTGATTACAATCGAGCCATTTACAGTGTCCTTATAGGCAGCATAGGAAGGAATGGGTGGCATTTCGGGTCGAGACCCTACTTCAGACTTGAATGTGTACTGTGTAATATGTGTGTGTGTGTGTGTGTGTGTGTGTGTGTGTGTGTGTATGTATATGTATATGTGTGTGTGTGTGTATATGTGAGTGTGTGTGTATATATATATATATGTGTGTGTGTGTGTGTGTGTATATGTGAGTGTGTGTATATATATGTGTGTGTGTGTGGTGTGTGTGTGCATAATATGTGAGAGAGTGTGTATGTATATATATATATATATACAGGTGTGTGTGTATAATATATACATGTGTGTGTGTGTATGATATATATATATGTGTGTGCGTATAATATGTGTGTATGTATAATATATATATGTGTGCGTGTGTATATATGTGTGTGTGTATATATGTGTGTGTGCATATGCACATGTGTGCGTGTGTATATATGTGTGTGTATGTGTGTGTATGTATGTATAATATATATATGCGTGTACAATATATATGTTTGTATATAATATATATGTTTGTGTGTGTGTGTATATATATATATATTTAAAGAATTTCATTGCTCTGTGCGGGACGTGTGACATACTTGACTCTTGGATGGGAAAGGTTTAGAGGGATGGGAGGTGGGAATTATGTAGATGGTGCATGTTGGCTGGCATGGGCAGGTTGGGCT
This sequence comes from Rhinoraja longicauda, assembly GCF_053455715.1. NCBI lineage: Eukaryota > Metazoa > Chordata > Chondrichthyes > Rajiformes > Arhynchobatidae > Rhinoraja > Rhinoraja longicauda. The sequence goes on along the minus strand of NC_135964.1, from coordinate 49,673,593 downwards.
GAAGGGCCTGTGTCCACGCTGTGCGTCTCTACAACTCTACTTCCCTCTGAGTAAAAGAATCGAGTGCGAAAACATACAGAATCACAAAATGAGAGATACAGGAGGGAAATGGTAATAAGAATGATTGTTCCGCTGCTCTGTGTTATCATCTTCTCTCCCAATAGCACATGTAGGCAACAATTCATTTTGTGTGGTTTATAAAACTCACGATTCCCTTTTGTTACACAGGCTGGTAAATATAATTCTCCTAAATCACACACACAAAAAACAGTTTTCAGTCCAGTAAAATAGCAATTTAGATAACATGGTCATGACTAATTTGTTTCCCTCACGGTCTGTAAGTTTGCTGGATTCAATTTAATAACATGTTGAAATCTTAACTCCTTACATTTGCATCTAAATTCGAGGCAGTATAATTATCAAATTGGAATAAATTGTTATCTCAGAAGAACATTTGATTACCTGCTACAAAATACACTACACCATAGTCCTATCCTGTTTAATAGAGGAATTTGGTGTAACTAAATATTGTGATGCTTTCCACAAATAAACAGGCGTTCAGCAGTTATACAGTGGGTTGCACAGAACAGCACAGCACAGGAACGGGCCATTCGGCCCACAGCGTCTGTGTTGAACATGGTGCCAAGTCCAAACCTTATCCTGTGGGAAGAAAATGCAGATGCTGGTTTAAACCTAAGACCAAAGATGGGTCTCGACCCGAAACGTCACCTTTTGCTTCTCTCCAGAGATGCTGTCTAACTTGCTGAGTCACTCCAGCCCTTTGGGTCTATCATATCTTAGTTTAGTTTAGTTTAGAGATAGAGAGTGGAACCAGGCCCTTTGGCCCACCGAGTCCACGCCGACCACCACTAGTACTGCCCTACCCCACTGGGGACAATTTACGATCTTTATAGAAACCAATTCAATAGACAATAGACAATAGGTGCAGGAGGAGGCCATTCGGCCCTTCGAGCCAGCACCACCATTCAATGTGATCATGGCTGATCACTCTCAATCAGTACCCCGTTCCTGCCTTCTCCCCATACCCCCTGACTCCGCTATCCTTAAGAGCTCTATCTAGTTCTCTCTTGAAAGCATTCAGAGAATTGGCCTCCACTGCCTTCTGAGGCAGAGAATTCCACAGATTCACAACTCTCTGACTGAAAAAGTTTTTCCCCATCTCAGTTCTAAATGGCCTACCCCTTATTCTTAAACTGTGGCCCCTTGTTCTGGACTCCCCCAACATTGAGAACATGTTTCCTGCCTCTAACGTGTCCAACCCCTTAATAATCTTATACGTTTCGATAAGATCTCCTCTCTAAATTCCAGTGTATACAAGCCTAGTCGCTCCAGTCTTTCAACATATGACAGTCCCGCCATTCCGGGAATTAACCTCGTAAACCTACGCTGCACGCCCTCACCTGCAAACCTGTACGTCTTTGGAGTGTGGGAGGAAACTGGTGCACCCGGAGAAAACCCACACAAATCACGGGGAGAACGTACAAACTCCGTACAAACAAGCACTGGTAGTCAGGATCGAACCCGGGCCTCTGGCGCTGTCAGGCAGCAGCTCTACCGATGGGCCAGTGTTGCCGCCCTGAGATTGATGAGCTTTCAATGGGATGACTACAGGCACCTGATATACTCACCACTGCATGGGTTTTTAGTTTTTAGTTTTAGAAATACAGCGCGTAAACAGGCCCTTCGGCCCACCGGGTCCGTGCCGACCAGCGGTCCCCTCACATGACCACCATCCTACACCCACTAGGGACAATTTTTATGTCCACCCAGCCAAGGGCGGCACGGTAGCGCAGCGGTTGAGTTGCTGCTTTACAGCGAATGCAGCGCCGGAGACTCAGGTTCGATCCTGACTACGGGTGCTGCACTGTAAGGAGTTTGTACGTTCTCCCCGTGACCTGCGTGGGTTTTCTCCGAGATCTTCGGTTTCCTCCCACACTCCAAAGACGTACAGGTATGTAGGTTAATTGACTGGGTAAATGTAAAAATTGTCCCTAGTGTGTGTAGGATAGTGTTAGTGTGCGGGGATCGCTGGGCGGCGCAGACTTGGTGGGCCGAAAAGGCCTGTTTCCGCGCTGTATCTGAAATATGAAATATGAAATTAGCCTACAAACCTGCACGTCTTTGGAGTGTGGGAGGAAACCAAAGATTTCGAGGAAAACCCACGCGGGTCACGGGGAGAACGTACAAACTCCGTACAGACAGCGCCCGTAGTTGGGATCGAACCCGGGTCTCCGGCGCTGGATTCGCGGTAAGGCAACAACTCTACCGCTGCGCCACCGTGGAATATCGCCAGTAAACCAAGTCGAGAGATTGACCACCATTCACATCGGTTATTAGCAGTCACCTGACCGCAGAGCTCGGCAAGAGACTCAACAGGCCAGGCAGCCTCTGTGGAACCCCTTTTTCCCCAGTGTGGAGGAATCAAGATCCAGAGGATCAGCTTCTTCACACAGAGGGTGGTGGGTGTATGGAACCAGCTGCCAGAGGAGGTGGCGAAGTTGCTGCCTTACAGCGCCAGAGCCCTGGGTCCCCGGTTCGATCCCGACTATGGGTGCTGTCTGTATGGAGCTTGTACGCAAACAACAATTCAAATGTTGAATTGTCCTTAGTGTGTGTAGGGTAGTGTTAGTGCGCAGGGATCGCTGGTCAGTGCGGAATCGGTGGGCCGAAGGGCCTGTTTTTGCGCTGTATCTCTAAACTAAACTAAACTAAACTAAACTAAAGAGCTGGAGTAACTCAGCGGGCCAGGCAGCATCTCTGGAGAACATGGATGGGTGACGTTTAAGATCCTTCTGAATAAGGCCCCTGACAAAACATCACCTATCCATGTTCGCCAGAGATGCTGCCCAGCCGCTCTGAGTTACTCCAGCGCTTTTTTGTCTATCTTCGGTTTAAACCAGCATCTGCAGTTCCTTCATGCCCATATTAACCTTTCTGTCCTGGGCCTCCTCCACTGTCGGAGTGAGGCCCAACGCAAATTGGAGGAACAGCACCTGATCTTGCGCTCGGGCAGCTTACAACCCCAGCGGTATGAACATCGACTTCACTAACTTCAAGTAACCCTTGCTTTCCACCTCTCCAGTCTGAAACATAGAAAATAGGTGCAGGAGTAGGCCATTCGGCCCTTCGAGCCTGCACCGCCATTCAATATGATCATGGCTGATCATCCAACTCAGTATCCCGTACCTGCCTTCTCTCCATACCCCCTGATCCCCTTAGCCACAAGGGCCACATCTAACTCCCTCTTAAATATAGCCAATGAACTGGCCTCAACTACTTGATTTATTCACAAAATGCTGGAGTAACTCAGCAGGTCAGGCAGCATCTCGGGAGAGAAAGAATGGGTGACGTTTCGGGTCGAGACCCTTCTTCAGACTGATGTCGGGGGTGGGACAAAGGAAGGATGTAGGTGGAGACAGGAAGATAGAGGGACATCTGGGAAGGAGGAGGGGAAGAGAGGGACAGAGGAGCTATCTGAAGTTGGAGAAGTCGACGTTCATACCACCGGGCCGCAAACTGCCCAAGCGAAATATGAGGTGCTGCTCCTCCAATTTCCGGCGGGCCTCACTATGGCACTGGAGGAGGCCCACGACAGAGAGGTCAGACTGGGAATGGGAGGGGGAGTTAAAGTGCTGGGCCACCGGGAGATCAGTTTTGTTAATGCGGACCGAGCGCAGGTGTTCAGCGAAGCGATCGCCGAGCCTGCGCTTGGTTTCGCCGATATAAATAAGTTGACATCTAGAGCAGCGGATGCAATAGATGAGGTTGGAGGAGGTGCAGGTGAACCTCTGTCTCACCTGGAAAGACTGTTTGGGACCTTTGATGGAGTTGAGGGGGGAGATAAAGGGACAGGTGTTGCATCTCCTGCGGTTGCAGGGGAAAGTGCCCGGGGTTGGGGTGGTTTGGGTAGGAAGGGACGAGTGGACCAGGGAGTTACGGAGGGAACGGTCTCTGCGGAATGCAGAGAGGGGAGGGGATGGGAAGATATGGCCAGTGGTGGGGTCCCGTTGTAGGTGACGGAAATGTTGGTGGATGATATGTTGGATCCGCTGGCTGGTGGGGTGGAAGGTGAGAACGAGGGGGATCCTGTCCTTGTTGCGAGTGGGGGGAGGGGGAGCAAGAGTGGAGCTGCGGGATGTAGAAGAGACCCTAGTGAGAGCCTCATCTATAATGGAGGAGGGGAAGCCCCGTTTTCTGAAGAACGAGGACATCTCGGAAGCCCTAGTGTGAAACACCTCATCCCGGGCGCAGATGCGGCGTAGACGGAGGAATTGGGAGTAGGGGATAGACTTTTTGCAGGGGACCGGGTGGGAAGAAGTGTAGTCCAGATAGCTGTGCGAGTCGGTGGGTTTGTAGTAAATGTCCGTCACTAGTCTGTCTCCTGTGATGGAGATGGTGAGGTCCAGAAACGGGAGGGAGATGTCAGAGATAGTCCAGGTATATTTAAGGGCCTCAACTACCTTCCGTTGCAGAGAATTCCACAGATTCACCACTCTCTGTGTGAAAAAAAACTTTCTCATCTCGGTCCTAAAAGACTTTCCCCCTTATCCTTAAACTGTGACCCCTTGTTCTGGACTTCCCCAACATCGGGAACAATCTTCCTGCATCTAGCCTGTCCAACCCCTTAAGAAGGGTCTCGACTCGAAACGTCACCTGTATCCATGTTCTCCAGAGAAGCTGCCTGACCCGCTGAGTTGCTCCAGCACTATGTGAAACATCATCTATCCATGGACTCCACAGATGCTGCCTGACCCGCTGAGTTACTCCAGCACTCTGTGAAACGTCATCTATCCATGTTCTCCAGAGATGCTGCCCGACCCGCTGAGTTACTCCAGCATTTTGTGCCTTTGGCTGATAAGGTTACAAGTGTCAAGTCAAGTCAAGTCAAGTCAAGTTTATTTGTCACATACACATACACGATGTGCAGTGAAATGAAAGTGGCAATGCCTGCGGATTGTGCACAAAAAAGAATTACAGTCACAGCATATAAATAAAGTTAATAAAGTTACTATGGTGTAGACAAAATTTAGTCTCTGGAGTTATAAAAGTTGACAGTCCTGATGGCCTGTGCGAAGAAACTCCGTCTCATCCTCTCCGTTTTCACAGCGTGACAGTGCAGGCGTTTGCCTGATCGTAGCGTGAGTTACTCATTGAACCATCCACTGAGAGGAAATTTGATTTCCGTGAGGTGAGGTACTTTGACGATTCCAGGTTTTGTACCATCTGGACTGCTCAGAAGCAAACAGCCGTGAGCATATGCTCCAAGATGTCCAGGTGATTTTGTCTGTACACCTCTCCTTCCCTGCGTGCCAGTGAAACGCTATTAACCGCTCCTCACCACCTCCCGAGTCTCACTCAGTACAATCATTTGACTAGTCATAGTGCTGCCCTGAGAGCGATCCAGCGTGGAAACAGGCCCTTCGGCCCAACTTTCCCACACCGGCCAATATGTCCCAGCTACACTAGTCCCACCTGCCCGCGTTTGGCCCATATCCCTCCAAACCTGTCCTATCCATGCACCTGTCCATAGAAACATAGAAACAGAAAATAGGTGCAGGAGTAGGCCATTCGGCCCTTCGAGCCTGCACCGCCATTCAATATGATCATGGCTGATCATCCAACTCAGTATCCCGTACCTGCCTTCTCTCCATACCCCCTGATCCCTTTAGCCACAAGGGCCACATTTAACTCCCTCTTAAATATAGCCAATGAACTGGCTTCAACTACCTTCTGTGGCAGAGAATTCCACAGACTCACCACTCTCTGTGTGAAAAAAAACTTTCTCATCTCGGTCCTAAAAGATTTCCCCCTTATCCTTCAACTGTGACCCCTTGTTCTGGACTTCCCCAACATCGGGAACAATCTTCCTGCATCTAGCCTGTCCAACCCCTTAAGAATTTTGTAAGTTTCTATAAGATCCCCCCTCAATCTTCTAAATTCCAGCGAGTACAAGCCGAGTCTATCCAGTCTTTCTTCATATGAAAGTCCTGCCATCCCAGGAATCAATCTGGTGAACCTTCTCTGTACTCTATGGCAAGAATGTCTTTCCTCAGATTAGGAGACCAAAACTGTACGCAATACTCCAGGTGTGGTCTCACCAATGCCATGTACAACTGCAGCAGAACCTTCCTGCTCCTGTACTCAAATCCCCTCGCTATGAATGGCAACATACCATTCACTTTCTTCACTGCCTTCTGCACCTGCATGCCTACTTTCAATGACTGGTGTACCACGACACCCAGATCTCGTTGCATCTCCCCTTTTCCTAATCGGCCACCATTCAGATAATAGTCTGCTTTCCTCTTTTTGCCACCAAAGTGGATAACCTCACATTTATCCACATTATCCACAGTCCAAATGTTCCTTAAACTGTTTCTTAGTGGGTGGCCACGGTGGCGCAGCGGTAGAGTTGCTGCCTTACAGTGCTTGCTGCGCCAGAGACCCGGGTTCGATCCCGACTGCGGATGCTGTCTGTACGGAGTTTGCACGTTCTCCCCGTGACAGCGTGAATCTTCGGTTTCCTCGCACACTCCAAAGATGTACGTTAATACCTACGGTATGTAGGTTAATTGGTTTGGTGTATGTGTAAATTGTCCCTGGTGTGTGTAGGATAGTGTTAATGTGCAGGGATCGCTGGTCGATACGGACTCGATGGGCCGAAAGGCTTGTTTCCACGCTGTATCTCTAAACTAAACTAAACTAAACATTGAGATAGTCCCTGCCTCAACTACCCCCTCTGGCAGCTTGTTCCATACACCCACCACCCTTTGTGTGAAAAAGTTACCCCTTCAGATTCCTATCGAATCTTTTCCCCTTCACCTTAGATCTATGTCCTCTGATCCTCGATTCCCCACAAGAGACTCTGTGCATCTACCCGATCTATTCCTCTGATGATTTTATACAGTCACTGAAGATTTCTTTTAATGAAGATGAGTCTCGATCAATAGCGAGCTGTTGCCTTGAAGATCTATCTCACTCATGTCAAAGCACGAGGATAAGTACGCACCAAATGTCAATCCATAAAGACCCTTAGGGTTGATGTCAACCGCAGTAGTCTAGTACAAGAATGTCCATCACTGTTGACCAAAGCAGAAATCAGCCTTGGAATGAAATGTGCACAGATACTGCTCACTGAAGATATACGCCACTGATATCAATCACTGCAGATTATTGACAATTGGTATCAATCACTATCAAAGCCACAAGTTCACGAGGTTGATTCCTGGAATGGCGAGATTGTCGTGCGTTGAAAGACTGGAGCGACTGGGCTTGTATACTCTGGAATTTAGAAGGATGAGAGGGGATCTTATTGAAACATATAAGATTATTAAGGGGTTGGACACGTTAGAGGCAGGAAGCATGTTCCCGATGTTGGGGGCGTCCAGAACCAGGGGCCACGGATTAAGAATAAGGGGTAGGCCATTTCGAACGGAGATGAGGAAGAACTTTTTCACTCAGAGAGTTGTGAAGCTGTGGAATTCTCTGCCTCAGAAGGAAGTGGAGGCTAATTCTCTGGCTGCTTTCAGGAGAGAGTTAGATAGAGCTCTTAAGGATAGCGGAGTCAGGGGGTATGGGGAGAAGGCAGGAACGGGGTACTGATTGAGAATGATCAGCCATGATCACGGTGAATGGCGGTGCTAGCTCGAAGGGTCAAATGGCCTCCTCCTGCACCTATTGTCTATTGTCTATTGTCTACTGTTTAAAGCCAGAGGAAATGAAATCCATAAAAACTGTAGATGCTTGAAATTTCAAATAAAGACTAACGTGGGAGAGTCTTGGACCAGAGGGCACAGCCTCAGAATAAAAGGACGTACCTTTAGAAAGGAAATGAGGAGGGATTTCTTTAGTCGGAAGGGTGGTGAATCTGTGGAATTCACTGCCACAGAAGGCCGTGGTGGCCAAGTCAATGGATATTCTTAATGGGGAGATGGATGGAATCTTGTTTGGTACGGGTGTCAGGGGCTATGGGGAGAAGGCAGGAGAATGGGGTTGAGAGGCAGAGATAGCTCGACCATGATCGAATGGCGTAGTAGACTTCGTGGGCCGAATGGCCTAATTCTGCTCCTAGAACTTATGAACTGGTGAAGTTGTGGAGACACCTTCGTTGGGTGGGCTAGGACTCTCTTCCTTTGAGCGCCGGTGGATGAAAGTTGATCTCATAGAGGTGTATAGGATCATGAGAGGAATAGATGGGATAATTGCACAGTCTTTTACCCAGAGTAGGGGAATTAAGAAAGAGGGGACATAGGTTTAAGGTGAAGATAGGCGCAAAAAGCTGGAGTAACTCAGCGGGACAGGCAGTATTTCCGGAGAGAAGGAATGGATGACGTTTTGGGACGAGACCCTTCTTCAGAAAGAAAGAGTTAATGGGAACCTGAGGGGGCAACTTTTTCCACTCAGAGGGTGTTGGGTCTCTGGAACGAGTTGCCAGAGGAGGCATTGGAGGCAGCTACTGTGGCATTTTGTCAGGATGCACCACAGCTTGGTCTGGGAACAGATCCATCCAAGACCGCAAGAAATTTCAGCGAATTGTGGACGCAGCCCAGACCATCGCACAAACCGACCTCCCTTCCATTGACTCCGTTTACACCTCGCGCTGCCTCGGCAAGGCCAGCAGCATAATCAAGGACGAGTGTCACCCCGGCCACACCCTCTTCCCCCCTCTCCCATCGGCCAAAAGGTATAGGTGTGAAACCGCACACCTCCAGATTCAGGGACAGATTCTTCCCAGCTGTTATTAGGCAACTGAACCATCCTACCACAACCAGAGAGCAGTGCTGAACTACTATCTACCTTATCGGTGACCCTCGGACTATCCTTAATAGGCTTTACCTTGCTGGCTTTACCTTGCACGAAACGTAATTCCCTTATCATGTATCTGTACACTGTAAATGGATCGATTGTAATCATGCATTGCCTTTCTGCTATCTGGATAGCACGCTACAAAACCTTTTCACTGTACCTCGGTGCACGTGACATTAAACTATACCAAATTAAACTGAACACCATTTAAAAGAGGTGGACAGGTCTACGGATAGGAAGGTTTAGGAAGAAATGGGCCAAATGTGGGCAAATGAAACTAGTTTAGTTTGCACATCTTGGTTGCCAAGGACTAATTGGGCTGACAATAGACAATAGACAATAGGTGCAGGAGGAGGCCATTCGGCCCTTCGAGCCAGCACCTCCATTCAATGTGATCATGGCTGATCATTCTCAATCAGTACCCCGTTCCTGCCTTCTCCCCATACCCACTGACTCCGCTATCCTTAAGAGCTCTATCCAGCTCTCTCTTGAAAGCATTCAGAGAATCGGCCTCCACTGCCTTCTGAGGCAGAGAATTCCACAGATTCACAACTCTCTGACTGAAAACGTTTTTCCTCATCTCAGTTCTAAATGGCCTACCCCTTATTCTTAAACTGTGGCCCCTTGTTCTGGACTCCCCCAACATTGGGAACATGTTTCCTGCCTCTAACGTGTCCAACCCCTTAATAATCTTATACGTTTCGATAAGATCTCCTCTCATCCTTCTAAATTCCAGTGTATACAAGCCTAGTCGCTCCAGTCTTTCAACATATGACAGTCCCACCATTCCGGGAATTAACCTAGTAAACCTACGCTGCATGCCCTCAATAGCAAGAATATCCTTCCTCAAATTTGGAGACCAAAACTGCACACAGTACTCCAGGTGCGGTCTCACTACAGTTTAGTTTAGTTTAGCGCGGAAACAGGCCCTTCGGCCCACCGAGTCCGTACCCAACTGCAATCATCCCGTACACTAAACCTATCCTACACGCACTAGGGACAATTTACAATTTTCACAGCCTGTTTCCGCGCTGCATCTCTAAACTGAACCTAACTAAACAACAGGAGATTACGCGGCCATTATTGTACGCACATTGAAGGCAGCTTGCTGTGTAAAAGTCCCATTATTCCCGCATTACATCTGTGATTACACTGCAAGAAAAAGTGCTTATCGGCGTGTAAAATGCTTTGGGACACCCAGAAGTCATGAAAAGCACAGGAGAAATCAAAGTCTTTCTCCTCACACTGTGAGATGGCTGCTTCATGCCGTGGTTGACCTGCGCTGTACTTGGCCTAGAAACGCAGACGGAACAGTGCAGAGGAGCGCGGCGCTTTTAACGAGCAGCCGGTCCGGAAAGGGCGGCCTCGCTGCGAACGCACCGGGTTCGATTCCCGACTACGGGTGCTGTCTGTACAGAGATTCCACCGGACCTGCGTGGCATTTCTCCGAGATCTTCGGTTTCCTCCCACACTCCAAAGGCGTGCAATTCTTTGTAGGTTAATTGGCTTGGTAAACGTGAAATGAATTTCAAAAAAATTGTCCCCAGTGGGTGTGTACGGTAGTGTTAATGTGCTCGGGGGATCGCTGGTCGGCGCGGACCCGTTGGGCCGAAGGGACTGTTTCCGCGCTGTGTCGCTAAACTAAGCTAAACTAAAGGAGAGGGGCCAGAAGGGAAAGAAAGGGACCCTTCTTCAGACTGATGTCAGGGGAGTGGGAGGCACACAGATAAGGAAGTGTGTAGATAGCGAAGTGCAAGGTGTGAAAACAGGACAAAGAGGGTGGGGATCCAGAACAATGTAGAATGGATTATCATTCATTGTTCTTTATCTCTCTACATCATCGCATATATCTCTTGTCTCCCTTATCCCGAACCAGTCTGAAGAAGGGTCTCGACATGAAACGGCGGCACGGTGGCGCAGCGGTAGAGTTGCTGCCTTACAGCGAATGCAGCGCCGGAGACACGGGTTCGATCCCGACTACGGGCGCCGTCTGTACGGAGTTTGTACGTTCTCCCCGTGACCTGCGTGGGTTTTCTCCGAGATCTTCTGTTTCCTCCCACACTCCAAACACGAACAGGTATGTAGGTTAATTGGCTGGGCAAATGTAAAAATTGTCCCTGGTGGGTGTAGGACAGTGTTAGTGTGTGCGGGGATCGCTGGGCGGCGCGGACCCGGTGGGCCGAAGGGCTGTATCTCTAAATCTACAAAAAAATCTAAATCTAAGTCGCCCATTCCTTCTCACCAGAGATGCTGCCTGTCCCGCTGAGTTACTCCAGCTTCTTGTGTCTATCATAGATCGTTGTTAGTTGGGAGAAGGTAACACGAAGCAAACAGAGATATCATGTAGTCGGAGACAGTCAGACTGGTCGGAGAACTGGGAAGGGGGATGGGGTGGAGAGTTGGAGGACTGGGAAGGGGGGTGGGGTGGAGAGTTGGAGGACTGGGAAGGGGGATGGGGTGGGGAGTTGGAGGACTGGGAAGGGGGATGTGGTGGAGAGTTGGAGGACTGGAAGGGGGATGGGTGGGGAGTTGGAGGACTGGGAAGGGGGATGGGGTGGGGAGTTGGAGGACTGGGAAGGGGGATGGGGTGGGGAGTTGGAGGACTGGGAAGGGGGATGGGGTGGGGAGTTGGAGGACTGGGAAGGGGGATGTGGTGGGGAGTTGGAGGACTGGAAGGGGGATGGGGTGGAGAGTTGGAGGACTGGGAAGGGGGATGGGGTGGGGAGTTGGAGGACTGGGAAGGGGGATGGGGTGGGGAGTTGGAGGACTGGGAAGGGGGATGTGGTGGAGAGTTGGAGGACTGGGAAGGGGGGTGGGTGGAGAGTTGGAGGACTGGGAAGGGGGATGTGGTGGAGAGTTGGAGGACTGGAAGGGGGATGGGGTGGGGAGTTGGAGGACTGGAAGGGGGATGTGGTGGAGAGTTGGAGGACTGGGAAGGGGGATGGGGTGGGGATGGGTGGGGTGGGGTGGAGTGGTGAGGGTTACTAGTTTTTACTTGCTGCTTATCAAGTCTTTACATGTCCCTGCAACACTGAAGTAATTCATCCACGTTGTCTACTTTTACAAATAACTCACCGCAGAAAGAAGGCCATTCTTGGAGAGGAGGTTAAATGGACGAACCTTGCAGATGTGGTACATGGAGATACATGGATAGGACAGGTTTGGAGGGATATGGACCATGCGCAGGCCGGTGGGACTAGTGCAGCTGGGGCATGTTGGCCGGCGTGGGCAAGTTGGGCCGAAGGGCCTGTTTCCACGCTGTATCACTCTGTGACTCTTTGACTCTATGAGATGTGGGCAAACTCTGACAGTGGAGGAGGCCCAGGACAGAAAGGTTCAGCGTGGGTCGGAAGGAACTGCAGATGCTGGTTTAAACCGAAAATAGACCCAAAAACTGCTGGAGTAACTCAGCGGGGCAGGCAGCATCTCTGGAGAGAAGGAGGAATGGGTGACGGTTCGTGACTGAAGAACAGTCTCGACCTGAAACGTCACCTGTTCCTTCTCTCCAGAGATGCTGCCTGTCCCGCTGCGTTTCTCCAGCATTTTTGTGTCTAAGGTCAGGGTGGGAATGGGTGGGGGAGCTAACGTGTTGAGCAACCGGGAGAGCAGGTAGGCCTTGGTGGTGTTCATCAAAAGTTCATAAGTGATAGGAGCAGAATTAGGCCATTCGGCCCATCAACTCTACCCCGCCATTCAATCATGGCTGATCTATCTCTCCCTCCTTCCCCATTCTCCTGCCTTCTCCCCATAACCTCTGACACCCGTACCAATCAAGAATCTATCTATCTATCTATCTATCTATCTATCTATCTATCTATCTATCTATCTATCTATCTATCTATCTATCTATCTATCTATCTATCTATCTATCTATCTATCTATCTATCTATCTATCTATCTATCTATCTATCTATCTATCTATCTATCTATCTATCTCTGCCTTAAAAATATCCACTGACTTGGCCTGTGGCAATGAATTCCATGGATTCACCACCCTCTGACTGAAGAAATTCCTCCTCATCTTCCTAAAGTAACGCCCTTTAATTCTGAGGCTGTGACCTCTGGTCCTAGACTCTCCCACTAGTGGAAACATCCTCTCCACATCCACTGTATCCAGGCCTTTCACTATTCTCCACGTTTCAATGAGGGCCCCCCTCATTCTTCTAAACCCCAGCGAGTGCAGGCCCAGTGCCGACAAACCCTTATCGTAGGTTAACCCACTCGTTACTGGGATCATTCTCGTGAACCTCCTCCGGGCCTTCTCCAGGCTGGCACATCCTTCCTCAGATGTGGTGCCCGGAATTGCTCACAGTACTCCAAATGCGGCCTGACCAGCGCCTTGCCGAGAGCCTCATCGAAGTGATATTCTGATGCTTAAGAATCTGGTCGGTGTTGTGCTAAATTGGCCTTGGGTGATGCAGAAATATGGAGGCCTTGATTATGATGGACTATGCCACGCACCGACCCATTTGCTTTCAGTTATGAGAACGGTGGCTATGATTTATCATCATTTTATTAATCTAGGAGGCAAATTGAGCATGGCGATGTACTGTAAGGTCTGGTGCTAAGGTTTCAGCACTGCTCTGACTAACAGAGGAACAATCTCCTCAGTCACAGGAGTAAGCTGTAGGGAATGGAGGAACCGCATCT
>NC_135964.1:49602202-49659620 GCF_053455715.1 Rhinoraja longicauda | reverse complement strand
GTCCGGCCCGGGGCCAATCGCGGCCTGAGGTCAGATTTTATACGGCTCGCAGCCTCCATCTTAAATTGATTATTTATGGCCCGCCAGCAATGTCTAACAGAATGAAGGTAGGGGGAGAGGGAGAGGGGAGAGGGCCGGGGGGGGGGGGCACATTAGTTAAAGGTCCGGGGGGGAGGAGAGCACATATTAGTTAAGGTCCGGGGGCGGGGGGGAGAGCACATTTGTTTAAGGTCCGGGGGGGGGGGGGGGGGGGAGAGAGCACATTAGTTAAAGGTCCGGGGGGGGGAGCACATTAGTTAAAGGGGGGGGGAGCACATTAGTTAAAGGTCCCGGGGGGGGGGGGGAGGCGCATAGTTAAAGGTCCGGGGGGGGGAGCACATTAGTTAAAGGGGGGGGGGGGAGCACATTAGTTAAAGGTCCGGGGGGGGGGGGGGGAGCGCATTAGTTAAAGGTCCGGGGGGGGGGGGGAGGCGCATTAGTTAAAGGTCCGGGGGGGGGGGGGGGGGGGGAGGCGGCATAGTTAAAGGTCCGGGGGGGGGGGAGCACATTAGTTATAGGTCCGGGGGGGGGGAGCACATTAGTTAAAGGTCCGGGGGGGGGGGGGGGAGCACATTAGTTATAGGTCCGGGGGGGGGGAGCACTTAGTTAAAGGTCCGGGGGGGGAGCACATTAGTTAAAGGTCCGGGGGGGTGGAGCACATTAGTTAAAGGGGGGGGGGAGCGCATTAGTTAATGGTCCGGGGGGGGGGGGGGGGAGCACATTAGTTAAAGGTCCGGGGGGGGGGGGGGGGGGGAGCGCATTAGTTAAAGGTCCGGAGGGGGGCACATTAGTTAAAGGTCCGGGGGGGGGGGGGGGGGGGGGAGCGCATTAGTTAAAGGTCGGGGGCAGGGGGGGGAGAGCACATTAGTTAAAGGTCCGGGGGGGGGGGGGGGGGTGTAGAGCACATTAGTTAAAGGTCCGGGGGGGGGGGGGGGGGGAGCGCAATTAGTTTAATGGTCCGGGGGGGGGGTGGTTAGAGCGCATTAGTTAATGTCCGGGGGGGGGGGGGGGGGGGGGGGGTGGCATTGGCCCTTGGGTATTTTCACATTATCAAATCTGGCCCTCTTTGAAAAAAGTTTGGACACCACTGACCTACACAGTCACTTCTGCTTCATTAGGCAACTTCCATCAAGCTCCCTTGCCCCTTAAAGTGTTTTATTTCCATCAATCTGATTGTTCGGTGGATAGGCGACGTTTCAGTGTAGTTTATTGTCACGTGTACCATGGTACAGTTTAGATTCGCTCAGTTTAGTTTAGAGACACAGCGCGGAAACAGGCCCTTCGGCCCACCGGGTCCGCGCCGACCAGCGATTCCCCGCACATTAACACTACCTACTCACAGTAGGGCACAATTTACAATTGTACCAAGCCAATTAACCTACAAAATTAAACCTGTACATCTTTGGAGTGTGGGAGGAAACCAAAGATCTCGGAGGAAAACCCAGGCAGGTCACGGGGAGAACGTACAAAATCCGCACAAAATCCGCACAGTGAAGAAAGCCAATGGAATGTTGGCCTTCGTAACAAGAGGAGTTGAGTATAGGAGCAAAGAGGTCCTTCTACAGTTGTACCGGGCCCTGGTGAGACCGCACCTGGAGTACTGTGTGCAGTTTTGGTCTCCAAATTGAGGAAGGATATTCTTGCTATGGAGGGCGTGCAGCGTAGGTTCACTAGATTAATTCCCGGAATGGCGGGGACTGTCGTATGTTGAAAGGCTGGAGCGATTGGGCTTGTATACACTGAATTTAGAAGGATGAGGGGGGATCTTATGAAACATATAAGATAATTAGGGGATTGGACACATTAGAGGCAGATAACATGTCCCAATGTTGGGGAGTCCAGAACAAGGGGCCACAGTTTGAGAATAAGGGGTAGGCATTTAGAACGGAGATGAGGAAGAACTTTTCAGTCAGAGGGTGGTGAAGGTGTGGAATTCTCTGCCTCAGAAGGCAGTGGAGGCCAGTTCGTTGGATGCTTTCAAGAGAGAGCTGGATAGAGCTCTTAAGGATAGCGGAGTGAGGGGGTATGGGGAGAAGGCAGGAACGGGGTACTGATTGATAGTGATCAGCCATGATCGCATTGAATGGCGGTGCTGGCTCGAAGGGCTGAATGGCCTACTCCTGCACCTATTGTCTATTGTCTATTGTCTATTGTCACCCATAGTCTGGATCGAACCCGGCGTGCTATTACATGATTACAATCAAGCCATCTGCAGTGTACAGATACATTATAAAGGGAACAACGTACAAGATAAAGCCAGTAAAATCCGTCAAAGATAGTCCGAGGGTCCTCCAATGAGGCAGATAGTGGCTGAGCACTGCTCTCTAGTTGATGGTAGAATGGTTCAGTTGCCTGATAACAGCTGGGAAGAAAGTGTCCCTGAATCTAACCTAAACCAAAGTACCTGTGTGGAAAACCCACACAGGCACGCGGAGAACGTACAAACAGCACCCGTAGTCTGGATCGAACCAGGGTCCTCTGGCGCTGTGAGGTGGCAACTCTACCGCTGTGCCAAAGGGTGAAGGGTCTTGTGTAGGAAGGAACTGCAGATGCTGGTTTACCCCGAAGAGAGACACAAATTGCTGGAGTAACTCAGCGGGACTGGCAGCACCTCTGGATAGAAGGAGAGGGTAACATTTCGGGTCGAGACCCCTCTTCTCAGAAGGGTCTTGACTGGAAAAGTAGCTTGGCTCGGAAGCCATGAGTTCTCTCGGTCATGGATGCAATGCGATGCAATTGTAACACAAGGCTTTGGTACATTTTAGGTTGTTTTTCTTCTAGTTTTGCTTTTGGTTATGCATTAACACAAAATGAGCCTGCAACCCATAAGTATCACGATGGGGTAGTGGGATGTAATGCAGTGCATTTCTGAAGCACTTTTACGGCTTATTACAGTAAATAACGGCATCAAAAGCAGGCTCACCAACAACAATGAGATGTGAAAGGACTTGGGGGACAATAACGTGATGAGTGTTACAAATGAAATCAATATTGGGTGCCGGCTCTGATTTGTTCCGGGCCCTCTCACGCCTCTCGTTTCCCTCCCCCCTGACTCTCAGTCTGAAGGGTCTCGACCCGAAACGCTGGCTCAAACCGAAGACAGACACAGAGAAGCTGGAGTAACTCAGCGGGTCAGGCAGCATCTCTGGAGAAAAGGAATAGCTGGCATTTCGGGTCGAGGACCCTTCTTCAGACTGAGAGTCAAGTGGAAAGGGAAACGAGAGACATAGGACTGTGAAGTAGAGAGAGATATAGGACAAATTAAAGAAAGATATGCAAAAGTGACGCTGATCAAGGAAAGGGAAAATTAGATTTTAGATTTTTTAGATTTAGAGATACAGCGCGGAAACAGGCCCTTCGGCCCACCGAGTCCGCGCCGCCCAGCGATCCCCGCACATTAACACTATCCTACACACACTAGGACAATTTTTACATTTACCCAGTCAATTAACCTACATGCCTGTACGTCTCTGGAGTGTGGAGGAAACCGAAGATCTCGGAGAAAACCCACGCAGGGAGAACGTACAAACTCCGTACAGACGGCGGCCGTAGTCAGGATCGAACCTGAGTCTCCGGCGCTGCATTCGCTGTAAGGCAGCAACTCTACCGCTGCGCCACCGTGCCGCCGGCTTGAGTTGCAAAAATTACTTTTTTTCCATATCTTCATTCATTTGTTCCATATCTCTCTATAGTAAGAGAAACTGAGCGGGTCAGGCAGCATCTCTGCAGAGAAGGAATGGCCGACGTTTTCGGGTCGAGACCCTTCTTCAGACTCAGAGTCAGGGGAGAGGGAGACATCGAGATATGGAAGGGTAAGCTGTGAAAACGCAGATCAAACATAGAAACATAGAAAATAGGTGCAGGAGGAGGCCAGTCTGCCTTCGAGCCAGCACCACCCTTCATTGTGATCATGGCTGATCATCCACAATCAGTACCCGTGCCTGCCTTCTCCCCATATCCCTTGAATCCACTAGCCCCTAGAGCTCTATCTAACTCTCTTTTAAATTCATCCAGTGAATTGGCTTTTTCTGCCTTCCGTGGCAGAGAATTCCACAAATTCACAACTCTCTGGGTGAAAACGTTTTTTTCTCACCTCAGTTTCAAATGGGCCTCCCCTTTATTCTAGACTGTGGCCCCTGGTTCTGGACTTCCCCCAACATTGGGAACTTTTTTCCCGCATCTAGCTTGTCCAGTCCTTTTATAATTTTATATGTTTCTACAAGATCCCCCCTCATCCTTCTCAATTCCAGTGAATACAAGCCCAGTCCTTCCAATCTTTCCTCATATGACAGTCCCGCCATCCCGGGGATTAACCTCGTGAACCTACGCTGCACTTCCTCAATAACAAAGGATGTCCTTCCTCAAATTAGGACACCAAAACTGCACACAATACTCCAGATTGTGGTCTCACCAGGGCCCTGTACAACTGCAAAAGGACCTCTTTATTCCTATGCTCAAATCCTCTTGTTATGAAGGCCAACAAGCCATTAGCTTTCTTCACTGCCTGCTTACTTTCAGTGACTGGTGTACAAGGACACCCAGGTCTCGCTGCACTTCCCTTTTTCCCGTAATCTGACACCAATTGAGATAATAATCTGCCTCCTTGTTCTTGCCGCTAAAGTGGATAACCTCACATTTATCACATTGTACTGCATTTGCCACGCATCTGCCCTCTCACTCAACCTGTCCAAGTCACCCTGCAACCTCCGAGCATCCTCTTCGTAGTTCACACTGCCACCCAGCTTTGTATCATCTGCAAATTTGCCGGTGTTACTTTTAATTCCATCGCTCGAAATCATTCATATATATTGTAAATAGTTGCGGCCCCAGCACCGAGCCTTGCGGCACTCCACTCGCCACTGCCTGCCATTCTGCCATGGACCCGTTTACTCCTACTCTTTGTTTCCTGTCCGCCAACCAATTCTCCCTATCCATGTCAGTACCCTGCCCCCATACCATGTGCTCCCTTGACGATGGTCAAGGGAATGTAGGACGGACGGTACGTTGTCAGCTGAGGGGACGGTGACAACAAGGCACACACAAACAGTAATATTTAATCAGGAGGACAGTGAAACTAGTCGGAGAACTGGGATGGGGGAAGGAATGGAGGGAAAGATTTAGATTTGGATTTTTTAGATTAGAGACACAGCGCGAAACAGGCCCTTCGGCCCACCGAGTCCGCGCCGCCCAGCGATCCCCGCACACTAACACTATCCTACACACACTAGGGACAATTAAAAAAAAACATTTACCCAGTCAATTAACCTACACACCTGTACGTCTTTGGAGTGTGGGAGGAACCGAAGATCTCGGAGAAAACCCACGCAGGTCACGGGGAGAACGTACAAACTCCGTACAGTACAGCACCCGTAGTCGGGATCGAACCTGAGTCTCTGACGCGCTGCATTCGCTGTAAGGCAGCAACTCTACCGCAGCGCCACCGTGCCGCCCACATTCCTTCTCTCCAGAGATGCTGCCTGGCCTAGCTGAGTTACTCCAACGTTTTGTGGGTCCTATTTCCGATAGAAGACTTGCTTGTGTGATTATATCGATTCAATTTTTAAACCCGCGTCACGTTGCGTTCTCTCTAGTCCTTACACTCTCAGCGCTGTTTCCAAACCTATTTTTCACTTGGTGCTGTTATTTTCTGTAACGAGCTGTAATTGTGCTTGTGGAATGCACTGGGATGAATCCCAAGGTGCCAACGCGACACTGATTCTTTACTTGGGGTGGCAGGCTTGCTTTGTGTTAAAGCATAACAACAATTAGAGTGTCACTCACAAACTCACTGACAATGCCCTCATGCATTCTTATCCGTACCATTAATGTAAATATCACGCAACAGCATTGAGCTCTGTGCCACACCATTTGCACCCTTATTCTGACTACGATTGTGCCTCATAGAAACATAGACGCATGGAAAATAGGTGCAGGAGGAGGCCATTAGGCCCTTCGAGCCAGCACCGCCATTCATTGGATCATGGCTGATCATCCACAATCAGTAACCGGTCAGTGCAGACTCGGTGGGCCGAAGGGCCTGCGTCCACGCTGTATCTCGACACTAAACCTGGCATCATGTTTGGCACGGACATTCATCAATGTCTCACTGTTCCTGTGCGGTAATGATTCTACGTACTATGTTCTCAACGTTATCTCTTTATTAAGATTGCTATTTTAGGGAAGATAATATTAAGGTATTTTGTGATAAGTATAAATAGACAATAGACAATAGATAATAGACAATAGGTGCAGGAGGAGGCCATTCGTCCCTTCGAGCCAGCACCGCCATTCAATGTGATCATGGCTGATCATTCTCAAGCAGTAACCCGTTCCTGCCTTCTCCCCATACCCCTGACTCCACTATCCTTAAGAGCTCTATCTAGCTCTCTCTTGAATGCATTCAGAGAATTGGCCTCTGCTGCCTTCTGAGGCAGAGAATTCCACAGATTCACAACTCTGACTGAAAAGGTTTTTCCTCATCTCAGTTCTAAATGGCCTACCCCTTATTCTTAAACTGTGCCCCTTGTTCTGGACTCCCCCAGTCAGGGGGTATGGGGAGAAGGCAGGAACGGGGTACTGATTGAGAATGATCAGCCATGATCACATTGAATGGCGGTGCTGGCTCGAAGGGCCGAATGGCCCTCCTCCTGCACCTATTGTCTATTCTCTATTGTCTATTGCTCGAGGTTCCAGCACCTGCAGTTCGTTGTGGCTCCGTCCTAATCTCCATCATGGCTGGCCATGTTTTAACTAAATGCACAGAGTCTCTTGCCCAGAGTAGAGGAATCGAGTACCAGAGGACATAGGTTTAAGGTGAAAGGGAAAAGATTTGATAGGAATCTGAGGGGTGACTTTTTTCCACACAAAGGGTGGTGGGTGTATGGAACGAGCTGCCAGAGGAGGTAGTTGGGGCAGGGACTATTCCCAACGTTTAAGAAACAGTTAGACTAGGTACATGGACGGGGCAGGTTTGGAGGGATATGGACCAAGCGCAGGCAGGTGGAACTAGTGTAGCTGGGACATGTTGGCCGCTGTGGGCAAGTTGGGTCGAAGGCCTTGTTTCACGCTGTTTCATGGCTCTGCGACTGGTGGGATCTATGGAGAGTAGGAATGGGTGACGTTTCGGGTCAAGAAGGTTCTGAAGAAGGGTCTCCATGTGAAAGGGATTCACCCAGAGATGCCGCCTCCAGAGATGCCGCCTGTCCCACTGAAGTTACTCCAGCATTTTGTGTTCTAAGACATAAAAGTGCTGGAGTAACTCAGCGGTCAAACAGGAACCCTGGAGGACACGGATAGACAGTGTTTTAGGACGAGACCCTTCTTCAGATCTTAAGCCTAGAACCAGACTGACCAGGAGCGTCACCTATCCAGAGATGCTTCTTGACCCGCTAAATTACTCCAGCACTTGTGTCTTCCTTTGTGTAAACCAACATCTGCAGTTCCTCTCGTCTCCGAGTTATTAGAATCATAGAGTCGTAGAGTGATACAGTGTGGAAACAGGCCCTTCGGGCCCAACTCGCCCACACCAGCCAACAATGTCCAGCTACACTAGCCCCACTTGCCTGCGCTTGGCCCATATCCCTCCAAACCTGTCCAACTGTTCCTAAAACGATGGGGATAGTCCCAGATTCAACTACCTCCTCTGGCAGCTCGTTCCGTACACCCACCACCCACTGCGTGAAAAAGTTACCCCCTCAGGTTTCCTATTAAATCTTTTCCCCTTCACCTTAAACCCATGTCCTCTGGTCCTCGATTCACTTACTCTGGGCAAGAAACATAGAAAATAGGTGCAGGAGTAGGCCATTCGGCCCTTCGAGCCTGCACCGCCATTCAATATGATCATGGCTGATCATCCAACTCAGTATCCCGTACCTGCCTTCTCTCCATACCCCCTGATCCCTTTAGCCACAAGGGCCACATCTAACTCCCTCTTAAATATAGCCATGAACTGGCCTCAACTACCTTCTGTGGCAGAGAATTCCACAGATTCACCACTCTCTGTGTGAAAAAAACTTTCTCATCTCGTCCTAAAAGACTTCCCCCTTATCCTTAAACTGTGACCCCTTGTTCTGGACTTCCCAACATCGGGAACAATCTTCCTGCATCCAGCCTGTCCAACCCCTTAAGAATTTTGTAAGTTTCTATAAGATCCCCCCTCAATCTTCTAAATTCCAGCGAGTACAAGCCGAGTCTATCCAGTTTTTCTTCATATGAAAGTCCTGCCATCCCAGGAATCAATCTGGGGAACCTTCTCTGTACTCCCTCTATGGCAAGAATGTCTTTCCTCAGATTAGGAGACCAAAACTGTACGCAATACTCCAGTGTGGTCTCACCAATGCCCTGTACAACTGCAGCAGAACCTCCCTGCTCCTATACTCAAATCCCCTCGCTATGAATGCCAAGTTGACGTCACTGCCCCACGCTCCACGTGACCTCTATAAGATCTCCCCTCATCCTCCTGCGCTCCATGGAATAGAGACCCAGCCTGCTCAACCTCTCCCTATAGCTCACACCCTCTAGTCCTGGCACCATCCTCGTAAATCTTTTCTGAACCCTTTCAAGCTTGGTTCGTTATTCATTCTCTCCGTGGGCCGCAGGGTTATCGGGTGCTTGGTGTGGGGGCTGCACTATTGTGCTCAGGGGAGACAGATAAGGGGCAGGAGGGGTTGGGTTGCGGAGATGGGCGAATGAACAGCTATGCTTGGAGCTGACGGCTTTGCGGGAGGGTGGTGGCGTGGGTAGAGTGGGTGAGGTAGCACACCGGTGGGGACAGCGGTAGATTTGCTGCCTCGCAGCGCCAGAGGCCCGCGTTCGATCCCGATCCACGGGTGCTGCCTGCACGGAGTTCGTACTGTACGTTCTCCCCGTGACCCGCGTGGGTTTTTGCTCCGGGTGCTCCGGTTTTCTCCCACACTCCAAAGACCGTGTGTCTTTGTAGGTCAAACTGGCTTCCGTAAGAAATGTAAAATGCCCCCCCCCCCCCCAGTGACCCGAATGGGTAGTGTTAGCGTGCGGGGATCGCTGGTCGGTGCGGACCCGGTGGGCCGAAGGGGCTTTTTTCCGAGCTGTACCCCAACCCAAACTGAACAGCTGAAGGATGAGACACTGAAACACAACAACTTAATCCAGAAAGCTTCCATGCAGTGTTATTTAATTATCAGAATGATTCTTTATTGCTTTGCGATTGTTATATTTGCAGTATTTACGAATTCGGTGGTTTATATGAATAAAATAATGTCATTTTCATTCCCATTTTTAAAAACGCAGCCGACGCAACAATGGTGCATAGAGATGTCTCCCATTTCCCCCAGGCACTCTTTGAATTAATGAACCTGCCTCCTTGCCCAGGCTTATTCAGACATTTTGTTGAAGAGCAATTCTTTAGAATATTTTTAGAGCAAATGAGAATCCTGCTCTGCACTCGACAGTCTAGCCGAACGTCTTCAGTGTCAAATCCACAACGTTCCTTCCATCTGAAGGTAGGCACAGAATGCTGGAGTAACTCAGCGGGACAGGCAGCATCTCTGGAGAGAAGGAACGGGTGACGCGACCCTTCTACACACCTTGGAGAGTTGTGAATCTGTGGAACTCTCCGCCACAGAAGGCGGTGGAGGCCAATTCACTGGATGTTTTCAAGAGAGAGTTAGATTTGGGCTCTTAGGGCTAACGGAATCAAGGGATATGGGGAGAAAGCAGGAACGGGGGGATTTGGTTTTGATTTTGGAACTGATTTTGGATGATCGGCCACGATCGTATTGAATGGCGGTGCTGGCTCGAAGTGCCGAATGGCCTACTCCTGCACCTATTTTTCTATGTTTCTATCCAGAGATGCTGCCTGGCCCATTGAGTTACTCCAGCATTTCGTTTCTATCTTCGATACACCAGCATCTGCAGTTCTTTCCTTTCCCTGTATATCTCTCTCCTTTCGCTCTGCCCATTGCACTTGAGCTTGGCTTGAATGTGTGCACGTACAATATTATCTCACCTGATTAGGCAGCATGCAAACACCAAGCTTTTCGCTCTACTTTGGTACATGTGACAACAATAAAGCTAAACCCTTGGACTGAGCGATCGTTCCACTGGACACCTACTGTACAGTCAGTCCGCCTAGGCCTACGCGACCCCCAGTTGCCAAACATTTCAACTCCCCCTCCCCATTCCCACACTGACCTTTCTGTCCTGGGCCTCCTCCACTGTTAGAGTGAGGCCCAGCGCAAATTGGAGGAACAGCATCTCATATTTCGCTTGGGCAGCTTACAGCCAGCGGTATGAGTTTTGATTTCTTAAAGTTCAAGTAACCTCTCTCTCTCTCTCTCTCTCTTCTCTCTCTCTCTCTCTCTCTCTCTCTCTCTCTCTCTCTCTCTCTCTCTCTCTCTCTCTCTCTCTCTCTCTCTCTCTCTCTCTCTCTCTCTCTCTCTCTCTCTCTCTCTCTCTCTCTCTCTCTCTCTCTCTCTCTCTCTCTCTCTCTCTCTCTTCTCTCCTCTCTCTCTCTCTCTCTCTCTCCTCTCTCTCTCTCTCTCCTCTCTCTCTCTCTCTCTCTCTCCTCTCTCTCTCTCTCTCTCTCTCTCTCTCCACCACCTACTTCTCCGACCAGTTTCACTGCCCCTCAGCCAACAATGAACCATTCTGCGGTACATTTCCTTATCATTTAGAAGGATGAGAGGAGACCTTATCGAAACATATAAGATTATTAAGGGGTTGGACACACAAGAGGCAGGGAAACATGTTCCAATGTCCAGAACCAGGGGCCACAGTTTACGAATAAGGGGTAGGCCATTTAGAACGGAGATGAGGATAAAACATTTTCAGTCAGAGAGTTGTGAATCTGTGGAATTCTCTGCCTCAGAAGGCAGTGGAGGCCAATCTCTGAATGCATTCAAGAGAGAGCTAGATAGAGCTCTTAAGGATAGCGGAGGTATTTATTCACAAAATGCTGGAGTAACTCAGCAGGTCAGGCAGCTACTCAGGAGAGAAGGAATGGGCGACGTTTCGGGTCGAGACCCTTCTTCAGAAGGCAGGAACGGGGTACTGATTGTGAATGATCAGCCATGATCACATTGAATGGCGGTGCCTGGCTCGAAGGCTGAATGGCCTCCTCCTGCACCTATTGTCTATTGTCTATTGTCTGCTTTGTTCTGTCATTTTCACACCTTACCCATCCATATCTCCGGACTCCCCCCCTTCCAACTCTCAGTCTGAAGAAAGGTCTCGACTCTAATTGCAAGTAACCCTTGCCACCCTCTTTCTCCTCCTTCGCTCCCCCATCCGAGTTACCTTGCTAGTTTCACTGCTTCTTTCCCCCCTCCATCATCCTTCTTCCATGGCCAACAATGACAAATGCGGGCTCCACTTTTCTTGAGTCGTCACCAGTGCCGGCTCAGATTTGTTCTGTACCTTTTCATACGTCTAGTTCCCGCTCCCCTGACCCTCAGCTCTGAAAAAGGGTCTCGACCCGAAACAAACGTCACCCATTTCTTTTCTCCAGAGATGCTTCCTGCCCCGCTGAGTTACTCCAGCGTTTTGAGCCTATTTTAGGTTTTGGGAGGGATATGGACCCAAACGCGGGCAGGTGGGGACTAGTGTAGCTGGGGCATGTTGGCCGGTGTGGGCAAGTTGGGCCGAAGGGCCTGTTTCCACACTGTATCACTCTACGACTATGCAGGGCACCCACGTATCCACAAAAAGGGCAACCATGGTCGTGTGTGGGCTTGGACAGATATATATATCCACACATATATATATATATATAGATGGTGGGTATTAGATATAGACATAGAAACATAGAAAATAGGTGCAGGAGTAGGCCATTTGGCCCTTCGAGCCTGCACCGCCATTCAATATGATCATGGCTGATCATCCAACTCAGTATCCCGTACCTGCCTACTCTCCATACCCTCTGATCCCTTTAGCCACAAGGGCCACATCTAACTCCCTCTTAAATATAGCCAATGAACTGGCCTCAACTACCTTCTGTGGCAGAGAATTCCACAGACTCACCACAGATCTTAGGGCTAACGGAATCAAGGGATATGGGGAGAAAACAAGAACGGGGTACTGATTTTGGATGATCAGCCACGTCATATTGAATGGCGGTGCTGCCCCGAAGGGCCGAAAGGCCTACTCATGCACCTGTTTTCTATGTTTCTATGTTTTGTGTCTATCCGTTTGTTTTTCTCTCTTTCGTACCATCCACACATTCCTAGATCGTGCAAGAAAACATCGAAGGATATTAAAGGGAGGGGCCAATTGATTTTCAGATCTGATCAATGATAGGTATCTGAATCAGGGGCATTAATTTAGTTTAGTTTAGAGATGCATCATGGAACAGATCCTTCGGCCCACCGGGTCCACGCTGGCCATCGATCACCGTTCACACACTAATAGAATTGGCTATTTCTCTTTCTCACCCACTCCCTGAACACGAGGGGCAACGTCACAAAGGTCAGTTAACCCACAAACCTGCCTACCTTCGGGATGTGGGAGGAAACCGGAGCACCCCGAGAAAACCCACCGGTCACAGGGAAATACGTGGAGACTCCACGCAGGCAGTACCGAGGTCAGGATCGAACCCGGGTCTCTGGGCAGGTGGCAGGGAAGGAAAGGCATAGAGAGATATTGCCCCAATTGCAGGCAGGTGGGACTAGCGTAGTTTGGCATCTTGGGCTGCAGGGGCAGGTTGGGCTGAAGGGCCTGTTTCCGTACTGTATCACTCTATGTCTGACTCTATCAGAGTCCTGACACAAAACGTTGTCTGTCCATTTCCCTCAACACAAAAAAACATGAAGTGCTGGAGTAACTCAGAGGTTCAAAGTGCTGGAGTAACTCAGCGGGTCAAAGTGCTGGAGTAACTCAGCGGGTCAAAGTGCTGGAGTAACTCAGCGGGTCAAAGTGCTGGAGTACTCAGCAGGTCAAAGTGCTGGAGTAACTCAGCGGTCAAAGTGCTGGAGTAACTCAGCAGGTCAAAGTGCTGGAGTAACTCAGCGGGTCAAAGTGCTGGAGTAACTCAGTGGATCAAAGTGCTGGAGTAACTCAGCAGGTCAAAGTTGTGGAGTAACTCAGCCGGTCAAAGTGCTGGAGTAACTCAGCAGGTCAAAGTGCTGGAGTAACTCAGCGGGTCAAAGTGCTGGAGTAACTCAATGGGTCAATGTGCTGGAGTAACTCAGTGGGTCAAAGTGCTGGAGTAACTCAGCGGGTCAGACAGCATCTGTGGAGAACATGGATAGGTGACATTTCAGGTAGGGGTCCTTCTTCAGATGGTAATATCAGAACCTCTCTCATACTCCCTTCTATGCATCCACGTTCTCCACAGATGCTGCCTGACCCACTGAGTTACTCAAGCACCTGGTAGATTACTTGTGTTCCTTTTTTTAGCTCCAAACCTTGCTGCAACAAGAGATGGCAAACGTGTTTCCCTTAAAAGCTTGCTGGATGCTGGTTTACACCAAAGATAGGCCCAAAATGCTGGAGCAACTCAGCGGGTCAGGCAGCATCTCTGGAGAGAAGGAATGGCTGACGTCTCGGGGCTGAAGAAGGGCCTCGACCCGAAGCGTTACCCATTCCTTCCCTCCAGAGATGCTGCCTGTCCCGCTGAGCGACTCCAGCATTTTGTGTCCCTGTTCCCTTTAAAAGCTTATTGGTCTTATTGCATTTGTTTTGATCTTGCATCACTTGTTAAAGACTGAGACGTGCCTAAGTGTCTCTGCAATGTAAATCTATTATTGTATTTCATGGAATATCTCAATGTCTTCTTCCATGCTTCGTTGCTTCCACTTTTCCCCTCTCTGTCTGTTTGTTGAGATTCGTTTCAACTTATTTATTAATTCTGTTCCACTCCAGTTTCTTTGATCTCGGCTATTAGACGACAGATGCCGTAAGGAAATAACTGCAGATGCTGGTACAAATCGAAGGTATTTATTTCACAAGATGCTGGAGTAACTCAGTAGGCCAGGCAGCATCTCAGGAGAGAAGGAATGGGCGACGTTTCGGGTCGAGACCCTTCTCCAGACTAACAGATGCTGGGCATTTTGAAATAGACGTGGTCGATGAGGATAAAGGTACTCGATGGATAATAGACAATAGAAAATAGACAATAGACAATAGACAATAGACAATAGACAATAGACAATAGACAATAGGTGCAGGAGGAGGCCATTCGGCCCTTCGAGACAGCACCACCATTCAATGTGATCATGGCTGATCATTCTCAATCAGTACCCCGTTCCTGCCTTCTCCCCATACCCCCTGACTCCGCTATCCTTAAGAGCTCTATCTAGCTCTCTCTTGAAAGCATTCAGAGAATTGACCTCCACTGCCTTCTGAGGCAGAGAATTCCACAGATTTACAACTCTCTGACTGAAAAGGTTTTTCCTCTTCTCTGTTCTAAATGACCTACCCCTTATTCTTAAACTGGGGCCCCTGGTTCTGGACTCCCCCAACATTGGGAACATGTTTCCTGCCTCTAGTGTGTACAACCCCTTAATAATCTTATAAGAAAATAACTGCAGATGCTGGTACAAATCGATTTATTCACAAAATGCTGGAGTAACTCAGCAGGTCAGGCAGCATCTTGGGAGAGAAGGAATGGGTGACGTTTTGGGTCGAGACCCTTCTTCAGACTGATGTCAGGGGGGCGGGACAAAGGAAGGATATAGGTGGAGACAGGAAGATAGAGGGAGATCTGGGAAGGGGGAGGGGAAGAGAGGGACAGAGGAACTATCTAAAGTTGGAGAAGTCGATGTTCATACCACTGGGCTGCAAACTGCCCAGGCGAAATATGAGGTGCTGTTCCTCCAATTTCCGGTGGGCCAACTGACTGCATTGGTGCTACCTCTTGCACCCATGCAGAACTCACTGACTTCATACACTTCACCTCCAATTTCCATCCTGCCCTTAAATATACCTGGACTATCTCCGACATCTCCCTCCCGTTTCTGGACCTCACCATCTCCATCACAGGAGACAGACTAGTGACGGACATTTACTATAAACCCACCGACTCGCACAGCTATCTGGACTACACTTCTTCCCACCTGGTCCCCTGCAAAAAGTCTATCCCCTACTCCCAATTCCTCCGTCTACGCCGCATCTGCGCCCGGGATGAGGTGTTTCACACTAGGGCTTCCGAGATGTCCTCGTTCTTCAGGAAATGGGGCCTTCCCCTCCTCCATTATAGATGAGGCTCTCACTAGGGTCTCTTCTACATCCCGCAGCTCCACTCTTGCTCCCCCTCCCCCCACTCGCAACAAGGACAGAATCCCCCTCGTTCTCACCTTCCACCCCACCAGCCAGCGGATCCAACATATCATCCACCAACATTTCCGTCACCTACAACGGGACCCCACCACTGGCCATATCTTCCCATCCCCTCCCCTCTCTGCATTCTGCAGAGACCGTTCCCTCCATAACTCCCTGGTCCACTCGTCCCTTCCTACCCAAACCACCCCAACCCAGGGCACTTTCCCCTGCAACCGCACGAGATGCAACACCTGTCCCTTTACCTCCCCCCTCAACTCCATCCAAGGACCCAAACAGTCTTTCCAGGTGAGACAAAGGTTCACCTGCACCTCCTCCAACCTCATCTATTGCATCCGCTGCTCTAGATGTCAACTCATTTACATCGGCGAAACCAAGCGCAGGCTCGGCGATCGCTTCGCTGAACACCTGCGCTCGGTCCGCATTGACCAAACTGATCTCCCGGTGGCCGAGCACTTCAACTCCCCCTCCCATTCCCAGTCTGACCTTTCTGTCATGGGCCTCCTCCAGTGCCATAGTGAGGCCCACCGGAAATTGGAGGAACAGCACCTCATATTTCGCCTGGGCAGTTTGCAGCCCAGTGGTATGAACATCGACTTCTCCAACTTTAGATAGTTCCTCTGTCCCTCTCTTCCCCTCCCCCTTCCCAGTTCTCCCTCTATCTTCCTGTCTCCACCTATATCCTTCCTTTGTCCCGCCCCCCTGACATCAGTCTGAAGAAGGGTCTCGACCCGAAACGTCACCCATTCCTTCTCTCCCGAGATGCTGCCTGACCTGCTGAGTTACTCCAGCATTTTGTGAATAAATACCTTAATAATCTTATATGTTTCGATAAGATCTCCTCTCATCCTTCTAAATTCCAGTGTATACAAGCCCAGTCGCTCCAGTCTTTCATCATACGACAGTCCCGCCATTCCGGGAATTAACCTAGTAAAGCTACGCTGCACGCCCTCAATAGCAAGAATATCCTTCCTCAAATTTGGAGACCAAAATGCACACAGTACTCCAGTGTGGTCTCACCGGGGTCCTGTGTGACCTAGGGAGCCTCTTCAGCGCACAGGCAAGAAACAGGTAGGCATGGCTCCCTGCTACACACTCTCCCTTTGGGTCAGGAGATCACAGGTTCAAGGCTCACCCTTGACTCTCAAAAACAAAATCCAACCTGACATGACTGCTTAGTTTAGGAAGGACCTGCAGATGCTGGTTTAAGGTGCAGATAGACACAAAATGCTGGAGTAACTCAGCGGCTCGGGCAGCATCTGCAGAGAGAAGTATGAAGAAAGGGTCTCGACCCGAAACGTCACCCATTCCTTCTCTCCAGAGATGCTGCCTGTCCCGCTGAGTTACTCCAGCGTTGTGTGTCTATCTTTGATTGTTTCGTTTAGTTTAGAGATACAGCGCAGACCGCAGGCCCTTCGGCCCACCGAGTCCACGCCGACCGGTGATCCCCGCACTATCCTACGCACGCTCGGGACAATTTACATTTACACCAAGCCGATTAACCTCCGAACCTGGAGTGTGGGAGGAACCCGAAGATCTCGGAGAAAACCCACACAGGTCACGGGGAGAACGTACAAACTCCGTACAGACGGCATCCGTAGTCAGGATCGAACCCGGGTCTCTGGCGCTGTAAGGCAGCAACTCTACCGCTGTGCCACCGTGCCGTTAATAATTGTATGCTTGGAAAATTACAAAAGCCTCAAATTTCCTTCAGTGCTCCTTTCCTGAGGTCACCTGTTGCCGGCCCAGATTTGTTCTGGCCTTTTCCACCTTGAGTTTATTTTCTCCCCCACCCGCCTTTCCCAACCCAACCTTTCCTCTCAGTCTGAAGAAAAGTTCCGACCCGAAATGTCACCGATCCTTTTTCTCCAGAGATGACCCTCTGAGTTACTCCAGCATTTTGTATCTATCTTTGGTGTAAACCAGCTTCTGCAGTTCCATCTTACACATCTTAAACATGGTGCAGGAAAGTGCTAGTCTAGGGTAGGGTTGCCAACTGTCCCGTATTAGCCGGGACGTCCCGTATATTGGAGTAAATTGGTTTATCCCATACTACCCTTGTCCCGTATTAGGCCCGGGGGACGGTGTAGGCCCAGACACTTTAGACCCGGACACTGGAGACTCGGGGGCCACTGTAGGCCCGGAGCCATGGGTGCTGCCTAATGGAGGTTGCGTAGCAACCCGCCTCACGGCCCGGGCGGCCGCCATTGGTGGAGTGGGAGCACGTGTCCGCTGGCTGGGTGAGGTCACGCGGGGCGGCGACGTCACCTTTTGTCCCTTATTTGGGAGTGAGGAAGTTGGCAACCCGAGTTTAGGGAACGATTGCCGGTCGGCCTGGACGCGATGGGCCGAAGGGCCTGTTTGCCGCGCTGCATCTCTGAAGACTGCCTGCGTATCACACAGTACCAACGAGACCTGGCACTATTTCTTAGCGCGAAGAATCTGGGCATCCCTGCTTTTGTACCAGAGTTTCAGAAGTGGAGGATCTGTAATGAACATACTTCCTTCATGAATATATAATTTTTTTCTCAATGGTCTCCCATCTACCAAAGAAAGATCCTGTTAATCCTGAAGGATTATGTGCTTTGACCAGTTCACCCTTTAATAGGATTAATGCCACTGAGAGTCCTCGTGACTGCTTTGTTGAATTTAATTTCATCTTCAACAGAGACATTTCTTGTGGCAGTGGGAGCAAGATATTTAAAGCAAGCATACTTGTTTGCCAGGTGAGCAGATATCAGCGATGCGGTAGGTTCCAACTTCCAAAACACTCCTCAGATCATAAGGTCAGAAGTGATAGGAGCAGAATCAGGCCGCTCGGCCCATCCAGTCTACTCCGCCATTCAATCGTGGCTAATCTATCTCTCCCACCTGACCCCATTCTCCTGCCTTCTCCCCACAACCCCCAACACCCGTACTCGTCTATCTCTGCCTCAAACATATCCACTGACTTGGCCTCCTCAGCCGTCTGTGGCAAAGAATTCCACAGATTCACCGCCCTCTGACTAAAGAAATTCCCCCTCATCTCCTTCCTAAAGGAACGTCCTTTAATTCTGAGGCTGCGCCCTCTAGTCCTAGTGGTCACAGGCAAAGATACTAGAGGAAAAAGAAAGACTACTCGACCCTAAAAACTGTAGCACGTCACGGCGCCATTTTAGTAGGCAGAAACTTGCAGAAACATTTTAAAAGAGAAATAACAAAAATCTGTGAATTGATGGATGAGATATATTCTGCATTTTTATGGTATCATCACACACACTGTTCCCCCAAAACACTGATTACACTGCGAGAGGCAGAGCGAACGGCGGGTTTTGCTTACTAAAATGGCGGCCGTTCCGCTCCATGGAGCACTACACTTCAGTAGAGGTGATTTTGACAGAGTGGTCCATCTTGCTCCTCTAGTATCTTTGGTCACAGGGCAAGTGACTAGTTACCCTCAAGGGCATCTCCGGCAGCAAGCAAACCCCTACCGCCTGACCCATTCTACCCAGCAGGTGGACATGCTGCTTTACAGCGCTTACAGTGCCAGGGACCCGGGTTCAATCCCGACAATGGGCGCCGTCTATAGGGAGTTTTTTACGTTCTCCCTGTGACCTCGTGGGTTTTCTCCGGGTGCTCCGGTTTCCTCCCACACTCCCAAAACGGCGGCACGCTGGCGCGGCGGTAGAGTCGCTGCCTTACAGCGAATGCAGCGCCGGAGTCCCGGGTTCGATCCCGACTGCGGGCGCCGTCTGTACGGAGTTTGTACTTGCTCCCCGTGACCTGCGTGGGTTCCCTCCGATACGTTCGGTTTCCTCCCACACTCCAAAGACGTGCAGGTACGTAGGTTAATTTGGCTTGGCAAATGTAAAAACTGTCCCTAGAAGGGTATAGGATAGTGTTAGTGTGCGGGGATCGCTGGTCGGCAAGGACCCGGTGGGCCGAAAGGGCCTGTTTCCGCGCTGTATCTCTAAACTAAACTCTCAAATCGTGCAGGCTTGTAGGCTAATTGGCTTCTGTAAATTGTACATTGTTTCTGGTGTGTAGGATAGTGTTAGTGTACGGAGTTGATCGCTGGTCGGCATTTTCCGCGCTGTATCTCTAAAGTCTCAAGGTTTAAGGATTAAAAGTTGCATGACCGACACAGACGCAAACATACCCGCACCACACAGAATATCACACTTGCAATCATACAATCAACACGCACAATTAACACATGCACATATATACATGCACACTAGGGTTGCCAACTGTCCCGTATTAGCCAGGACATCCCGTATTTTGGGCTAAATTGGTTTGTCCCGTACGGGACCGCCCTTGTCCCGTATTAGTAGGGTTGCCAACTTCCTCACTCCCAAAGAAGGGACAAGGGATGATGTCACCGCCCCGTGCCCCACGTGACCTCACCCAGCCAGCGGCCATGTGCTCCCGCTCCACCAATGGCGGCCGCCCGGGCCCTTCATAACAAGAGGAATTGAGTATAGGAGCAAAGAGGTCCTTCTGCAGTTGTACAGGGCCCTAGTGAGACCACACCTGGAGTACTGTGTGCAGTTTTGTTCTCCAAATGTGAGGAAGGATATTCTTGCTATTGAGGGCGTGCAGCATAGGTTTACTAGGTTAATTCCCGGTATGGCGGGACTGTCATATGTTGAAAGACTGGAGCAACTAGGCTTGTAAAACACTGGAATTTAGAAGGATGAGAGGAGATCTTATCGAAACGTATAAGATTATTAAGGGGTTGGACACGTTAGAGGCAGGAAATATGTTCCCAATGTTGGGGGAGTCTAGAACAAGGAGTCACAGTTTAAGAATAAGGGGTAGGCCATTTAGAACTGAGACGAGGAAAAACTTTTTCAGTCAGAGAGTTGTGAATCTATGGAATTCACTGCCTCAGAAGGCAGTGGAGGCCAATTCTCTGAATGCATTCGAGAGCTAGATAGAGCTCTTAAGGATAGCGGAGTCAGGGGGTATGTGGAGAAGGGAGGAACGGGCTACTGATTGAGAATGATCAGCCATGATCACATTGAATGGCGGTGCTGGCTCGAAGGGCCGAATGGCCTCCTCCTGCACCTATTGTCTATTGTCTATTTTCCAGATAGAAATTTCTCAGCGACAGCTGGCTTGTCGCCAGGTATCGTAGCTTATTGCGGGCGCTGTCTGTCGCACGCTGTCCCCAGGTTCGCTAGGTTGTCGCAGATGCGTTTAGAAGCACGTAATATTAAATTAAGAAAAGGCATTTGAAGATACCAGAAGATAGTTTTGTTTAACCAATTTATTTACATTTAAATGTCAGGACATTTGACAGGTAGATTGAAGTCGACAGTTTGACAGTCAGGTAAGCGTGGGAATTTCGCGATGTTTCCGAAGACGGTGTAATCTCTTAGCCAGGTGCTAGTTTCACAAAAAAAGTAACTTGTATCGACCTGACTCGGCATTGTCATGGTCATTGTCGTGGTCATTGTCGTGGTCATTGTCGTGGTCATTGTGGTGGTCATTGTCATGGTCATTGTCATGGTCATTGTGGTGGTCATTGTCATGGTCATTGTCGTGGTCATTGTCGTGGTCATTGTGGTGGTCATTGTGGTGGTCGTTGTCGTGGTCATTGTCGTGGTCATTGTGGTGGTCATTGTCGTGGTCATTGTCGTGGTCATTGTCGTGGTCATTGTCATGGTCATTGTCATGGTCGTTGTGGTGGTCATTGTCGTGGTCATTGTCGTGGTCATTGTCGTGGTCATTGTCGTGGTCATTGTCGTGTTCATTGTCGTGGTCATTGTCATGGTCGTTGTCATGGTCGTTGTCGTGGTCATTGTCGTGGTCATTGTCGTGGTCATTGTCGTGGTCATTGTCGTGGTCATTGCCGTGGTCATTGTCGTGGTCATTGTCGTGGTCATTGTCGTGGTCATTGTCATGGTCATTGTCGTGGTCATTGTCGTGGTCATTGTCGTGGTCATTGTCGTGGTCATTGTCGTGGTCATTGTCGTGGTCATTGTCGTGGTCATTGTCATCGGGTAAAAGAAAACATCGGCGATCTGCTACGACTTTGACAGTCGCCGGCAGTCGCCTTAAATATCGTGTAACTGTGACAGGCCCTTTAACTCCAGCATTTTGCGTCTTTCTGTATTTGCAGTTCATAGAGTCGTAGAGTGATACAGGGTGGAAAAGGTTTTTTCTCACCTCAGTTTTAAATAGCCTCCCCTTTATTCTTGGACTGCGGCTCCTGGTTCTGGACTCCCCCAACGTTGGGAACATTTTTTCCCCCCCCTGTGTGGGAGGAAACCGAAGATCTCGGAGAAAACCCACGCAGGTCACGTACAGAAGAGAGCACCCCGTGGTCGGGATCGAACCGTAGGTCTCTGGCGCTGTGACCGCTGTGAGGCAGCAACTCTACCGCTGTGCCACCGTGCCCATAAAGGCCGCAAGAGGAAGCGGGAGGAGAGCTAGTGGGGACGGAAGCCGGAGATGAAGCCTCATTGGCAGACGGATGATTCATCTACCGGGTGGTATAGTTGGATCTCGGGATGTACAAGACAGGTAGGCCCAAGGGAGCACTGAGTGAAAGTAAACACAGGCAGGGAGAAGAATAATGTGACAGAGAGGGACAGGGAGGGATGTCGACAGGCTGCAGCTGAGACCAAGATAAACCGTTTTCCGCCCGTCAGTATGCTTAGTTTTTACATTTATTTTTTGGAGATACAGCTGGAAAACAGGCCCTTTGGCCCACTGAGACCATGCCGACCATCGAGTACACTAGTTCTATCCCACACACTAGGGACTATGTAGATACAGCTCTCAGGGCTAACGGAATCAAGGGATACGGGGAGAAAGCAAGAACGTGGTCCTGATTTAGGAAGATCAGTCCAGAACCAGGGGGCCACACGGTCTAAGAATAAAGGGGAGGCCGTTTAAAACTGAGGTGAGAAGGAACATTTTCACCCAGAGAGTTGTGAATTTGTGGAATTCTCTGCCGCAGAGGGCAGTGGAGGCCAATTCACTGGATGAATTTAGAAGAGAGTTAGATAGAGCTCCAGGGGCTAGTGGAATCAAGGGATATGGGGAGAAGGCAGGCACGGGTTACTGATTGTGGATGATCAGGCATGATCACAATGAATGGTGGTGCTGGCTCGAAGGGCCAAATGGCCTCCTCCTGCACCTGTTTTCAATGTTTCTATCATATGGAATGACGGTGCTGGCTAGTAAGGCCGAATGGCCTCCTCCTGCACCTATTTTCTATGTTTCTAATTTACAATTTTACCAAAGCCAATGACCCTCCACACCTGTACGTGTTTGGAGTGTGGGAGACTTTGGAGATACATTGTGGAAACAGACCTATCGGCCCACTGAGTCCATGCCTGTTCTCAAAGACTATCCGACACACTGGGGGAAATTTACAGAAGACAATCAACCTGCAAAGCAGCACGCCTTTGCAATGTGGGAGGCCCCCACCTGGGGGCGCTGCACGATCGCTGCCTCGCCTACAGTCTGTCTGTCCATTTCAAACTTTTTTTGTTATTTTTGGTAAGTTTTAAAAGTTTGGGTTAATGTTCTCTGGTTTGTTTTATGTGGTGGGTGGGCGGGGAGGGGGGGGGTGTCAGGGGAAACTTTTTTTCAATCTCTTACCTTGCCGGAGATCCGATTGTTTTCCGGATCGTATCTCCGGTCGCTCTGCGGCCTAACGTCGTGGAGCTGGAGGCCGTGCCTGGGACTGACTTTGAGCCCCACCGCGGGGCCGTGGACTTACCATCTGAGCGTGCAATCCCTTGCCTGGGATCGACGCTCCAACTACGGACATATAACATCAAGGAGCTCGCAGTCTCGGGTTGAGAACGAGGTCGGGAAGCTCCAAAAGCCGCACGATGTTCGACAAGCCCCGACCCGGTGTCCGATCGCCCGGCACGGGGGAGCTGAGATCCCCCCCCGATGCAGGAGCTGGATCGCCCCGATGAGGAAGGCCCAAACGCCGCCGGCTACGGGAGTCAAGATCGTCCCGTCAACGGAAGGTTCGAGGCCCCCGACCGCTGGAGGACAAGTAAGGGAATAGATGGAACTTTTTTTCGCCTTCCATCACAGTGAGGGATGTGGAGGAGTCACTGTGGTGGATTTCATGTTAAAATGTATTGTGTGCGTCCTGTTGCTTTTTATTGTTATGACTGTGGAATTCTCTGCCTCAGAAGGCAGTGGAGGCCAATTCTCTGAATGCATTCAAGAGAGAGCTAGATAGGGCTCTTAAGGATAGCGGAGTCAGTGGGTATGGGGAGAAGGCAGGAACGGGGTACTGATTGAGAATGATCAGCCATGATCACATTGAATGGCGGTGCTGGCTCGAAGGGCCGAATGGCCTCCTCCTGCACCTATTGTCTATTGTCTATTGCTTCAGCTACCCAGGCCGGCACGGTGGCTCAGCTGGTACAGTTGCTGCCTCACAGCGCCAGAGACCCGAGTTTGACCCTGACCTCGGTTGCTCTTTGTGTGGACTTTGCGGGTTCTTCCTGTGACCGTGTGGGTTTCCTCCAGGCGCTCCGAATTCCTCCACGTCACAAGGACATACTGGTCGGGAGGATAATTGGCCCTCTTTAAATCCCCCAGTTTGGTAGAGTTGCTGCCTTACAGCACCAGAGACCCGGGTTCCATCCTGACTACGGGCGCCGTCTGTACGGAGTTTGTAAGTTCTCCCCGTGACCTGCGAGGGTTTTCTCCGAGATCTTCGGTTTCCTCCCACACTCCAACGACGTACAGGTTTGTCGGTTAATTGTCTTGGTATAAATGTGAAAAATTGTCCCTTCAATAGTCAATAGTCAATAGTCAATAGTCAATAGTCAATAGTCAATAGTCAATTTATTTGTCACACACACATAAATGTGCAGTGAAATGAAAAATTACCCGCAGTTCAACAATAAGACCAATAAAAATAAGCAATAAAAATATGCAATAACACATACAATCACAAACCAACACCAAACAAAAGAAACATCCATCACAGTGAGTCTCCTCCAGTCACCTCCTCACTGTGATGGAAAGCCTTGCGCGTGTAGGATAGTTTTAATCAATAGGTAGATACTTTATTGAGCGGTCACGGTGGCGCAGCGGTAGAGTTGCTGCCTTACAGCCAATGCAGCGCCGGAGACCCGGGTTCGATCCCGACTACGGCGCCGCCTGTACGGAGTTCGTACGTTCTCCCCGTGACCTGCGTGGGTTTTCTCCGAGAACTTCGGTTTCCTCCCATACTCCAAAGGCGTGCAGGTTTGGCTTGGTATAATTGTAAATTGTCCCGTGTGTGTGTCGGATAGTGTTAGTGTGCGAGGATCGCCTGTCGGTGCGGACTCGGTGGGCTGCCTCACTAAACTAAACTAAACTATGAAGGTGAGTGGTAGAATCTGGCGGCCAATTGCTGAGACTGTGGTGGGACAAAAGGGGATGAATGTAGGATTACCGTAGCCATGGGTGTCAATGAATGCTGAATAGTGTGTATCTGACAGGTTGGTAGTGTCCCTGACTCAATGAATTTATGCCTTTATCTGCCAGATTCTCCCATCCCAACATAACATTTTTACTTTAGATTATTATTTTTTTAGATTTAGAGATACAGCGCGGAAACAGGCCCTTCGGCCCACCGGGTCCGCGCCGCCCAGCGATCCCCGCACACTAACACTGTCCTACACCCACGAGGGACAATTTTTACATTTGCACAGCCAATTAAGCTACATACCTGCACGTCTTTGGAGTGTGGGAGGAAACCGAAGATCTCGGAGAAAACCCACGCAGGTCACGGGGAGAACGTACAAACTCCGTACGGACGGCGCCCGTAGTCAGGATCGAACCTGAGTCTCCGGCGCTGCATTCGCTGTAAGGCGGCAACTCTACCGCTGCGCCACCGTGCCGCACGTATTACAAACCATATCATTACCAGCTTCCTTAAAATAGCAATCTTAATAACAGGTCCTTTGGCCCGTACCAAACATGATGGGGCAAGTGTGTCCAAACTAAAAACTAAACCACAATGTTTCGTCAACAATCGATGGCCAAGAACTGCAGATGCTGCTTTAAATCGAAGATAGACACAGAATGCTGGAGTAACTCAGCGGGACATGCAGCCTCTCTGGAGGGAAGGAATGGGTGACGTTTCGGACCAAGACCATCTGAAGAAGGCTCTCGACCCGAAACGTCACCCATTCCTTCTCTCCAGAGATGCTGCCTGTCCCGCTGAGTTACTCCAGCTTTTTGTATCTATCTTCCATTGACATGGCCTGCACAATCTTCTGTGGCAAAGAATTCCACAGTTACACCTCCCTCTGACTAATGAAATTCCTTCTCATCTCCTTCTTAAGGAAACATCCTTTAATTCTGAGGCTGTGACCTCTAGTCCTAGACTCTCCCACCAGTGGAAACATCCTAGCCACATCCACTCTCACCAAGCCTTTCACTATTCTGTACGTTTCAATGAGGTCCCCCCCTCATTCTTCTAAACTCCAGCGAGTACAGGCCCAGTGACGTCAAACGCTCATCGTAAGTTAACCCACTCATCCCAGGGATCATTCTTGTAAACCTCCTCTGGACCCTCTCCAGGGATAGCACATCCTTCATAGAAACATAGAAACATAGAAAATAGGTGCAGGAGTAGGCCATTCGGCCCTTCGAGCCTGCACCGCCATTCAATATTTTCATGGCTGATCATCCAACTCAGTATCCCGTACCTGCCTTCTCTCCATACCCCCTGATCCCTTTAGCCACAAGGGCCACATCTAACTCCCTCTTAAATATAGCCAATGAACTGGCCTCAACTACCTTCTATGGCAGAGAATTCCACAGATTCACCACTCTCTGGGGACCAAAATTGCTCACACTACTCCAAATGCGGCCTGACCAGTGCCTTACAACATAGAATAACGTAGAACTGGTGTGAACGGGTGACCGACGGTCAGCATGGACTCGGTGGGCAGAAGGG
Organism: Rhinoraja longicauda; assembly: GCF_053455715.1. Taxonomy (NCBI): domain Eukaryota; kingdom Metazoa; phylum Chordata; class Chondrichthyes; order Rajiformes; family Arhynchobatidae; genus Rhinoraja; species Rhinoraja longicauda. The sequence goes on along the minus strand of NC_135964.1, from coordinate 49,633,411 downwards.
CATGTTTCCAAGCTGTGTCGGGTCATGTTATAAGGAATAGGAGTAGAATTAGGCCATTCGGCCAATCGAGTCTACTCCGCCATTCAATCGTGGCTGATCTATCTCTCCCTCCTAACCCCGTTCTCCTGCCTTCTCCCCCATATCCTCTGACACCTGCACTGATCAAGAACCTCCAAACTAAGTATCTCCAAACTAAAAACTAAACCACAATGATTCGCCAACAATAGAATCTAAAGATTTCCCTCTTCAGCAGAAGAGGGCAGAGGTGGGGGAAACACTGCCTAAAGAACTCTGCTACCCCTTAATCCAGGGTCCGAAGAAGGGTCTCGACCCAAAACGTCACCCATTCCTTCTCTCCACAGATGCTGCCTGTCCCGCTGATTTACTCCAGCATTTTCTTGCCATTGAGGGCGTGCAGCGTAGGTTTACTAGGTTAATTCCCGGAATGGCGGGACTATCATATGTTGAAAGACTGGAGCGACTAGGCTTGTATACACTGGAATTTGGAAGGATGAGAGGAGATCTTATCGAAACGTGTAAGATTATTAAGGGGTTGGACACGTTAGAGGCAGGAAACATGTTCCCAATGTTGGGGGAGTCCAGAACCAGGGGCCACAGTTTAAGAATAAGGGGTGGGCCATTTAGAACTGAGATGAGGAAAAACTTTTTCAGTCGGAGAGTTGTAAATCTGTGGAATTCTCTGGCTCAGAAGGCAGTGGAGGCCAATTCTCTGAATGCATTCAAGAGAGAGCTAGATAGAGCTCTTAAGGATAGCGGAGTCAGGGGGTATGGGGAGAAGTCAGGAACGGGGTACTGATTGAGAATGTCCAGCATCACATTGAATGGCAGTGCTGGCTCGAAGGGCCGAAGGGCCGAAAGGCCTCCTCCTGCGCCTATTGTCTATTGTCTAAAAACGAAACCACAATGATTCGTCAACAAGAGAATCTAAAGATTTCCCTCTTCAGCAGAAGAAGGGAGGGGTGGGGGAAACACTGCCTAAAAAACTCTGCTACCCCTTAATCCAGGATCTGAAGAAGGGTCTCGACCCGAAACGTCACCCATTCCTTCTCTCCAGAGATGCTGCCTGACTCAGCTGAGTTACTCCAGCATTTTGTGTCCATCCTCAATGTACCAGAGGACTGAAATACTGGCTGCCACCTTCAGAGGGCAGTATTGTTACCAACAACATAATCCCTGTTGTCAACCTAAACTACACCAGTCATTTTATCAACATGAATTATTGTGTTTAGATCTCTATTTCCAATAAACTGGCGCTGAGAGAATTAAATCCATAAAACAATACTAAGTTGTAATATCCAAGCTAGTTCTCAAGGTTATTATGGTAGCTCCACTTTCAGGAATATTAGCATTTCATATATTGTTACCCAGGCGACATTATTAAACTCAGATCTGTTTTTGTTCTTTCCTTCCTCCATTTGTCTAGACTTGACATTCTCTCATATTCTCTCTCTCCCTCCCTCACACACACACACTAGAAATGGGAATTTCAATATACTGTCTCGCACACATTTTGTTTGTCATTCATCTTCTGTCTTTCATCCAAATCTCCACGTGTAAGAAAGACTCACAACAAAAAAGGCATGGAGTAACTGTTCCCTAGTGTGTGTAGGGAGGGTAGTGTTAATGTGCGGGGATCGCTGGTCGGCACGGACTCGGTGGGCCGAAGGGCCTGTGTCCGCGCTGTATCTCCAAACTGAACGAAACGAAACGATCAAAGGTTGACGCAAAATGCTGGAGTAACTCAGCGGGACAGGCAGCGTCTCTGGAGAGAAGGATTGGGTGACGTTGCGGGTCTGAAGAAGGGTCTCGAGCCGAAAGGTTACCCATTCCTGCTAACCCAGAGATGCTGCCTGTCCCGCTGAGTTACTCCAGCGTGTTGTGTCAATCACTGGAATAACTCAGTGAGCCTGGCAGCATCTGTGGAGAAAAGGAATAGGTGACGTTTCTGGACCAGACCTTTCTTCAGACTGAGAGTCAGGGGAGAGGGGAATGGGATATGCAAACGGTACTTAGGAGAAATGAGTGGAAGATATGCAAATAAATAACGATCGTCAAGGAAATGTTGGGCAACTTGTAGGAAGGAAATGCAGATGCTGGTCTATACCAAAGATTTTTTTTAGATTTAGATTTAGAGACACAGCGCTGAAACAGGCCCTTCGGCCCACCGAGTCCGCGCCGCCCAGCGATCCCCGCACATCAACACTATCCTACACACACTAGGGGCAATTTTTTTTTTTTTTTAACATATTACCCAGTCAATTAACCTACATATATGTCTTTGGAGTGTGGGAGGAAACCGAAGATCTCGGAGAAAACCCACGCAGGTCACGGGGAGAACGTACAAACTCCGTACAGACGGTGCCCGTAGTCAGGATCGAACCTGAGTCTCCGGCGCTGCATTCGCTGTAAGGCAGCAACTCTACCGCTGCGCCACCGTGCCGCTAAAGATAGAAACAAAACGCTGGAGTAACTCAGCAGGTCAGGCAGCATCTCTGGAGAGACGGACTAAATGACGTTGTCATCTTCATCAGACCAAGGAGTTGAAGGGTCTGGACCTGAAACATCACCTCGTCCTTTTCTCCAGAGATGCTGCCTTGATCCGCTGAGTTACTCCATCATTTGGTGTCTGTCTTTAATGCTTTTGTTCCACACCTTCTACCACCATCTCTGGATAGAAGGAAAGGGTGACGTTTCAGGTCGAGGCCCTTCCTTCAGATTGGTGGTGAAGTCAAACTCACTTGAAAGTCAAAGTCACCACCAATTTCCATCCTGCACTCAAATTCACTTGGACCATCTCCGACACCCTCCTCCCCTTTCTTGATCTGACAGTCTCCATCACAGGAGATAGACTACCGACTGACGTCTATTACAAACTCAGTGTAAGAAAATAACTGCAGATGCTGGTACAAATCGAAGGTATTTATTCACAAAATGCTGGAGTAACTCAGCAGGTCAGGCAGCATCTCAGGAGAGAAGGAATGGGCGACATTTCGGGTCGATTACAAACTCGCTGACTCCCATAACTATCTCGACGACACTTCTTCCCACCCTGCTTCCTGCAAAGACTCTGTCCCCTGCTCCCAGTTCCTCCGACCGTGCCGCATCTGCGCCCAGGATGAGGTGTTCCACACGAGAACATCCGAGATGTCCTCGTTCTTCGGGGAGCGGGGGTTCCTCTCTCCCATCATAGATGAGGCCCTCACTCGTGTCTCCTCGGTACCCCGCAGCTCCGCCCCCTTGCTCCCCCTCCCCCGAGTCGCAACAGAGACAGAGACTTCACCTTCCACCCCATCAGCCATCGCACACAACACATAATCCTCGGGAATTTCCGCCACCTCCAACGGGATCCCACCACTAGTCACATCTTCCCATCTCCGCCACTTTCCACCTTCCGCTGAGACCGTTCCCTCCACAACTCCCTGGTTAACTCATCCCTTCCCACCCAAACCCACCCCCTCCCCAGGTACCTCCCCCAGCGACCGCAGAAGATGCAACACCTGTCGCTGTACCTCCTCCCTCGACTCTGTCCAGGGACCCCCCGACAGTCCTTTCAGGTGAGGCAGAGGTTCACTTGCTCCTCCTCCAACCTCATCTACTGTGTCAGTTGGTCAAGATGTGGACGCATATACATGGGCGAGACCGAGCGTAGACTGGGCGATCGTTTCGCTGAACACCTTCGCTCAGCCCGCCTGGACCTACCTGATCTCCCGGTTGCCAGACACTTTAATTCTCCTTCCCATTCCCACACTGGCCTTTCTGTCCTGGGTCTCCTCCATTGTCAGATTGAGGCTAAACGCAAATTGGAGGAACAGCGTCTCATTTTTCGCTTGGGCAGCTCACAGCCCAGTGGTGTGAATATTGATTTCTCTCACTTCAGGTAGCCCCGGCATTCCCTCTCTCTCCATCCCTCCCCCACCCAAGTCGCACCAGCTTCTAGTTTCCACCCAACAAACAGCTAACGATGGCCTGTTCCCTTTATCATCGTTACTTTTTTGCATTTCTTTCATTCATTGTTCTTTATCTCTCCACATCACCGTCTCTATCTCTCGTTCCCCTTTTCCCGAACCAGTCTGAAGAAGGGTCTAGGCCCGAGACCCTTCTTCAGACCCGAACCGTCACCCATTCCTTCTCTCCAGAGATGCTGCCTGTCCCGCTGAGTTACTCCAGCTTTTTGGCCTTCCATCACAGTGAGGAGGTGACTGGAGGAGGGAGACTCACTGTGATGGATGTTTCTTTTTTTTGTTTTGTGTTGGTTTGTGATTGTGTGTGTAACTGCTTATTTTTATTGCTCTTATTGTTGGACTGTGGGTAATGGAATTTCGTCCAAAAGACTTGGATGACAATAAAGGCAATTCTGGCTATTCTATTCTGATTCAATAGACAATAGACAATAGACAATAGGTGCAGGAGTAGGCCATTCAGCCCTTCGAGCCAGCACCGCCATTCAATGCGATCATGGCTGATCACTCTCAATCAGTACCCCGTTCCTGCCTTCTCCCCATACCCCCTCACTCCGCTATCCTTAAGAGCTCTATCCAGCTCTCTCTTGAAAGCATCCAACGAACTGGCCTCCACTGCCTTCTGAGGCAGAGAATTCCACACCTTCACCACCCTCTGACTGAAAAAGTTCTTCCTCATCTCCGTTCTAAATGGCCTACCCCTTATTCTCAAACTGTGGCCCCTTGTTCTGGACTCCCCCAACATTGGGAACATGTTATCTGCCTCTAATGTGTCCAATCCCCTAATTATCTTATATGTTTCAATAAGATCCCCCCTCATCCTTCTAAATTCCAGTGTATACAAGCCCAATCGCTCCAGCCTTTCAACATACGACAGTCCCGCCATTCCGGGAATTAACCTAGTGAACCTACGCTGCACGCCCTCCATAGCAAGAATATCCTTCCTCAAATTTGGAGACCAAAACTGCACACAGTACTCCAGGATTCTTTTTGTGTCTACCTTCGGTTTAAACCAGCATCTGCAGTTCCTACCGAAGACAAGAAACCCTGGTTCCCGATTCCCCTGGTTCCCGATTCCCCCTCTCTGGGCAAGAGGCTCTGTGCCTTTACCTGATTGTCGCTGACATGTATTCATATCCTTGCTCACAATGTGCTCATCCCATGCCAGGTGTGCACCTATTCAATACAGCGCCTCAAGAAGACACGCACTGAATGAGTCAGAGAGTCAGAGAGTCATAAAGTGATACAGTGTGGAAACAGGCCCTTCGGCCCAACTCTCCCAACAATGTCATCGTGAGTAATGAGGAACAGAAGGGAAAGGAGAATTTACACTGGAATGCAATCTTTTGCAATCTAACGATATCTCGAGGTGGCTTGACGTACTCCCAGACCAAAGTCACTGATTCAAAGAGGGGAACATAATGGTCAGTACACAGCCGGTCTTGAAAGCAAATTAACCTACAAAACCTGCACGTCTTTGTGGAGTGTGGGAGGAAACCGGAGCACCCGGAGAAGACCCACATGGTCACGGGGTGAACTTACAAACTCCGCACAGACAGCACCTGTAGTCAGGATCAAACCCGGGTCTCTGGCGTTGTAAGGCAGCAACTCTACCGCTGCGCCACCGTGCCGCTCCAATATTCAGTCAAATCAAATCATACCACATACTGGCACAGTTGGTTTTGTTTTTTAGTTTTAGAGATACAGCCTAACACATACACATACCCCCTGATTCCGCTATCCTTAAGATCTCTATCTAACTCTCTCTTGAATGCATTCAGAGAATTGGCCTCCACTGCCTTCTGAGGCAGAGAATTCCACAGATTCACAACTCTCTGACTGAAAAGGTTTTTCCTCATCTCTGTTCTAAATGGCCCACCCCTTATTCTTAAACTGTGGCCCCTGGTTCTGGACTCCCCCAACATTGGGAACATGTTTCCTGCCTCTAACGTTTCCAACCCCTTAATAATCTTATACGTTTCGATAAGATCTCCTCTCATCCTTCTAAATTCCAGTGTATACAAGCCTAGTCGCCCCAGTCTTTCAACATATGACAGTCCCGCCATTCCGGGAATTAACCTAGTAAACCTACGCTGCACGCCCTCAATAGCAAGAATATCCTTCCTCAAATTTGGAGACCAAAACTGCACACAGTACTCCAGGTGCGGTCTCACTAGGGCCCTGTACAACTGCAGAAGGACCTCTTTGCTCCTATACTCAACTCCTCTTGTTATGAAGGCCAACATTCCATTGGCCATTGTTGGTTGTGGGCGAGTTGACAATGAGGAAATACAAACAGTGAAACTGGCAGGGTGACCAGGGTGGGGGAGGGAGGGAGGGAAGCAAGGGTTAATCAAGGGTCATAAAGGGTCAATCTTGAGTCATTGGAGCTGGCTCTGATTTGTTCTGTACCTTTTCATACCTTTAGTTTCTCTCTCCCCTGACTCCCAGTCTGAAGAAGGGTCTCGACCCGAAACAAACGTCACCCATCCCTTCTCTCCAGAGATGTTGCCTGACCTGCTGAGTTACTCCAGCATTTTTGTGTCTGTCTCTCGATGCAAACCAGCATCTGCAGTTCCTTCCTGGAACACAGTGTAATCTCTACACCATGTTCCCCAAAGCAAACCCATGTTTATGGAAGGACATCTCAGGCAGGCATTCGTAAGGTCTCACACTTAACAGAGTGAGGAATAAATCTGCTCTAGGAATACATGCTAGAGATTTGTCGTTTTCGAACTCTGCAACATAGTTAATCTGGTAGCACATAGCCTGTGTATCACAAACCTAATTCCACCTTCAGGCCACATACTAAATCCTCCCTTCCTGGCATTCACCACTAATCAATTACTTCTTCATGCCTTTCATTTCAGATCTAATCCCAGCCGGTGGGCGGGGGGGGAGCTTGATTCTTGATGGACAATTGAGCTTGATGGACAATTCTCAGCACAGGTGCCTCTACATTTTATCGCGCCTGGGTGACTCTGGGTCTGAGGTTGTTGCCAGTAACTCCAGCTTCAGCCCTGCGCTGATCCACTCAGTGTTGAACTACTGTCTACCCCTTTGGTGACCCTCGGGCTATCTACGATCGGACTTTTCTGGCTTTACCTTGCACTGGTATGTAGGTTAATTGGCTGGGTTAATGTAAAAAAAAAAAAAAATTGTCCTTAGTGGGTGTAGGATAGTGTTAATGTACGGGGATCGGGATCGCTGGGCGGCACGGACTTGGAGGGCCGAAAAGGCCTGTTTCCGGCTGTATATATATGATATGATATGATATGATAAACGTCATTTACCTCATACCGCTGTAAATGGCCTTAAAGGACGTTCTTTTAGGAAGCAGATGAGGAGGAATTTCTTAAGTCAGAGGGTGGTGAACCTGTGGGATTCATTGCCACGGGCGGCTGTGGAGGCCAAGTCAGCTGGATATTTTTCAAGGCAGAGATAGATGGATTCTTGATCAGTACGAATGCCAAGGGTTACGGGGAGAAGGCAGGAGAATGGGGTTGGGAGGGAGAGATAGATTAGGCATGATTGAATGGCGGAGTAACTTCGATTGGGCTGAGTCGCCAAATACGGGACAAGGTGACGTCACCGCCCCGTGCCCCACGTGACCTCACCCAGCCAGCGGCCATGTGCTCCCGCTCCATCAATGGTGGCCACCCGGGCCAGGAGGCGGGTTGCTACGTAACCTCCGCTAGGCGGCGCCCGGACCTCCGGACCTAGACTGTCCGGAGCTAAAATGTCGGAAACCTAGAGTGTCGGGACCTACAGTGTCGGGGCCTACAGTGTCGGGGCCTACAGTGTCGGGGCCTACAGTATCGGGTTCCGAGTCAGCATGGATTTACGAAGGGGACAATAGGTGCAGGAAGAGGCCATTCGGCCCTTCGAGCCAGCACCGCCATTCAATGTGATCATGGCTGATCATTCTCAATCAGTACCCCGTTCCTGCCTTCTCCCCATACCCCCTGACTCCGCTATCCTTAAGAGCTCTATCTAGCTCTCTTTTGAAAGCATTCAGAGAATTGGCCTCCACTGCCTTCTGAGGCAGAGTATTCCACAGATTCACAACTCTCTGACTGAAAAATGTTTTTCCTCATCTCAGTTCTAAATGGCCTACCCCTTATTCTTAAACTGTGGCCCCTTGTTCTGGACTCCCCCAACATTGGGAACATGTTTCCTGCCTCTAACATGTCCAACCCCTTAATAATCTTATACGTTTCGATAAGATCTCCTCTCATCCTTCTAAATTCCAGTGTATACAAGCCTAGTCACTCCAGTCTTTCAACATACGACAGTCCCACCATTCCGGGGATTAACCTAGTGAACCTACGCTGCACGCCCTCAATAGCAAGAATATCCTTCCTCAAATTTGGTGACCAAAACTGCACACAGTACTCCAGGTGCGGTCTCACTAGGGCCCTGTACAACTGCAGAAGGACCTCTTTGCTCCTATACTCAATTCCTCTTGTTATGAAGGCCAACATTCCATTGGCTTTCTTCACTGCCTGCTGTACCTGCATGCTTCCTTTCAGTGACTGATGCACTAGGACACCCAGATCACGTTGTACGTCCCCTTTTCCTAACTTGACAGGGCAGGGTTAAAGGGTTATGGACCAAGTGCAGGCGGGTGTGGGCTAATGTAGCTGGGACATTGTTGGCCGGTGTGGGCGAGTTGGGCCGAAGGGCCTGTTTCCACACTGTATCACTCTATGACGCTATGACATATAGCAGAAAGGTTCTTTATATTAACTGGTTTAGGACAGGGCCAGTCTGGGCCCGAAATGGTAGAAAAAAATGTAAGAAAAGGGAAGAAAAAAGCAACTTATTTCTCCACCCGTTAACTAGTCGCTTTTTCAATTCAGTCTACAAAAAAAGACCATACTGAATATTAAAGTCATTAGCTGTCTAAAGAGTCCAGTGGGATTCAAACAAAACGTTGTCACAAATTGGTTTTGCTCAATGGCGCTAAACGAAAAACATCGTTTTTAGGAACCATTGTGTCAGAATCAGAAATTTACGACTGTTTAATTGCTCAGAGTCATCGAGTCATACGGTGTGGAAACAGGCCCATCGGCCCAACTTGCCCACCCCGGCCAACGTGTCCCATCTGCACACTAGTCCCAACTTGCCTGCGTTTGGCCCATATCCATCTCAACCTGTCCCATCCCTGTCTAAATGTTTACTAAACATTGCTGTAGTATAACCATATAACCATATAACAACTACAGCACGGAAACAGGCCCGTTCGGCCCTACCAGTCCACGCCGACCACTCTCCCTGACCTAGTCTCATCTACCTGCTCTCAGACCATAACCCTCTAATCCCCTCTTATCCATATACCTATCCAATTTACTCTTAAATAATAAAATCGAGCCTGCCTCCACTACTTCCACCGGAAGCCCATTCCATACAGCCACCACCCTCTGAGTAAAGAAATTACCCCTCATGTTACCCCTAAACTTTTGTCCCTCAATTCTAAAGTTATGTCCCCTTGTTGGAATCTTCCCCACTCTCAAGGGGAAAAGCCTACCCACGTGAACTCTGTACGTCCCTCTTAAAATTTTTAAAACCTCTATCAAGTCCCCCCTCAACCTTCTACGCTCCAAAGAATAAAGACCCAACCTGTTCAACCTCTCTCTGTAGCTTAAGTGCTGAAACCCAGGCAACATTCTAGTAAATCTCCTCTGTACCCTCTCCATTTTGTCGACATCCTTCCTATAATTTGGCGACCAGAACTGCACACCATACTCCAGATCCGGCCTCACCAATGCCCTGTACAATTTTAACATTACATCCCAACTTCTATATTCGATGCTCTGATTTATAAAGGCAAGCATACCAAACGCCTTCTTCACCACCCTATCCACATGAGATTCCACCTTCAGGGAACAATGCACAGTTATTCCCAGATCCCTCTGTTCCACTGCATTCCTCAATTCCCTACCATTTACCCTGTAAGTCCTATTTTGATTTGTCCTACCAAAATGCAGCACCTCACACTTATCAGCATTAAACTCCATCTGCCATCTTTCAGCCCACCCTTCCAAAAGGCCCAAGTCTCTCTGTAGACTTTGAAACTCTACTTCATTATTAACTACATCACCTATCTTAGTATCATCTGCATATTTACTAATCCAATTTGCCACACCATCATCCAGATCATTAATGTAAATGACAAACAACAGTGGACCCAAGACAGATCCTTGGGGTACTCCACTAGACACTGGCCTCCAACCTGACATACAGTTGTCAACCATTACCCTCTGGTATTTCCCATTCAGCCTTTGTCGAATCCATCTTGCAACCTCACTATTAATACCCAAAGATTTAACCTTCTTAATCAACCTACCATGTGGAACCTTGTCAAATGCCTTACTGAAGTCCATATAGACAACATCCACAACCTTGCCCTTATCAATTTCCCTGGTAACCTCTTCAAAAAATTCAAGAAGATTAGTCAAACATGACCTTCCAGGCACAAATCCATGTTGACTGTTTCTAATCAGGCCTTGTTTATCCATATAATTATATATATTGTCCCTAAGTATCTTTTCCATACATTTTCCCACCACAGACGTCAAACTAACAGGTCTATAATTGCTAGGTTTACTTTTAGAACCTTTTTTAAACAAAGGCACAACATGCGCAATGCGCCAATCTTCCGGCACCATCCCCGTTTCTAATGACGTTTGAAATATTTCCGTCATAGCCCCTGCTATTTCTGCACTAACTTCCCTCAATGTCCTAGGGAATATCCTATCAGGACCTGGAGACTTATCCACTTTTATATTTTTCAAATGTGTCCGTACCTCCTCTTCTTTAATCCTCATAATTTCCATCACTACTCTACTTGTTTCGCTTACCTCACATAATTCAATATGCTTCTCCTCGGTGAATACCGAAGAAAAGAAATTGTTTAATATCTCCCCCATTTCTTCCGGCTCAGCACATAGCTGTCCACTCTGACTCCCTAATGGACCAATTTTTGGCCTCAATGGCCCCTTCCGGCAGCTCGTTCCGTTAACCCTCTACACTTTCTGTAAAACAAAAATTGCTCTTACAATTACTTTGCAAATCTGAGGCTTTATCCAAAGTTTGCCTGCCAACGAGTCACGCTAACAACTTACACTTACAGTCAAGGCTCAATGATCCTGGTTTACGGTATGTATTAGACAATAGACAATAGACAATAGACAATAGACAATAGGTGCAGGAGGAGGCCATTCGGCCCTTTGAGCCAGCACCGCCATTCAATGTGATCATGGCTGATCATTCTCAATCAGTACCCCGTTCCTGCCTTCTCCCCATACCCCCTGACTCCGCTATCCTTAAGAACTCTATCCAGCTCTCTCTTGAATGCATTCAGAGAATTGGCCTCCACTGCCTTCTGAGACAGAGAATTCCACAGATTTATAACCCTCTGATTGAAAAAGGGTTTTCCTCATCTCCGTTCTAAATGGCCTACCCCTTATTCTTAAACTGTGGTCCCTGGTTCTGGTCTGGGGTACGGGGAGAAGGCAGGAACGGGGTACTGATTGAGAATGATCAGCCATGATCACATTGAATGGTGGTGCTGGCTCAAAGGGCCGAATGGCCTACTCCTGCACCTATTGTCTATTGTCTATTGACTCCCCCAACATTGGGAACATGTTTCCTGCCTCTAACGTGTCCAACCCCTTAATAATCATATACGTTTCAATAAGATCCCCTCTCATCCTTCTAAATTCCAGTGTATACAATCCTAGTCGCTCCAGTCTTTCAACATATGACAGTCCCGCCATTCCGGGAATTATCCTAGTAAACCTACGCTGCACGCCCTCAATAGCAAGAATATCCTTCCTCAAATCTGGAGACCAAAACTGCACACAGTACTCCAGGTGCGGTCTCACTAGGGCCCTGTACAACTGCACACAGTACTCCAGGTGCGGTCTCACTAGGGCCCTGTACAACTGCACACAGTACTCCAGGTGCGGTCTCACTAGGGCCCTGTACAACTGCACACAGTACTCCAGGTGCGGTCTCACTAGGGCCCTGTACAACTGCACACAGTACTCCAGGTGCGGTCTCACTGGGGCCCTGTACAACTGCACACAGTACTCCAGGTGCGGTCTCACTAGGGCCCTGTACAACTGCACACAGTACTCCAGGTGCGGTCTCACTAGGGCCCTGTGCAACTGCAGAAGGACCTCTTTGCTCCTATACTGAGGGGAAGGTGTCAAGGAGGTATTGTACACCTCCTTGTCACCTTCCCCTCAGTGAGAACAATGATCCATTCTAGATGTGTGTAGGAAGGAACTGCAGATGCCGGTTTAAACCGAAGATGGACACAAAAAATGCTGGAGTAGCTCAGTGGGTCAGGCAACATTACTGGATAGAATGAATGGGTGGCATTTTGGGTTGAGACTCTTCTTCAGACCAAGTTGCACCCACAATCTGCGGTCCGAATAAGGGTCTCGACCCGAAACGTCACCCATGCCTTCTCTCCAGAGATGCTGCCTGCCCTGCTGAGTTACTCCAGCATTTTGCCTCTCTGTGCAATCTACACCAGCATCTGCAGTTCCTTCGGTAGAGTTGCTGCCTTACAGCGCTTGCAGCGCCGGAGACCCGGGTTCGATCCCGACGACGGGCGCTGTCTGTACGGAGTTTGTACGTTCTCCCCGTGACCTGCGTGGGTTTTAGACAATAGACAATAGGTGCAGGAGGAGGCCATTCAGCCCTTCGAGCCAGCACCGCCATTCAATGTGATCATGGCTGATCATTCTCAATCAGTACCCCGTTCCTGCCTTCTCCCCATACCCCCTGACTCCGCTATCCTTAAGAGCTCTATCTAGCTCTCTCTTGAATGCATTCAGAGAGTGGTGAGTCTGTGGAATTCTCTGCCACAGAAGGTAGTTGAGGCCAGTTCATTGGCTATATTTAAGAGGGAGTTAGATGTGGCCCTTTTTGCTAAAGGGATCAGGGGGTATGGAGAGAAGGCAGGTACAGGCTACTGAGCTGGATGATCAGCCATGATCATATTGGATGGCGGTGCAGGCTCGAAGGGCTGAATGGCCTACTCCTGCACCTATTTTCTATGTTTCTATGTTTCTAATTGGCCTCCACTGCCTTCTGAGGCAGAGAATTCCACAGATTCACAACTCTCTGAGTGAAAATGTTTTTTCCTCATCTCAGTTCTAAATGGCCTACCCCTTATTCTTAAAACTGTGGCCCTTTGTTCTGGACTCCCCCAACATTGGGAACATGTTTCCTGCCTCTAACGTGTCCAACCCCTTAATAATCTTATACGTTTCGATAAGATCTCCTCTCATCCTTCTAAATTCCAGTGTATACAAGATTTCTCCGAGATCTTCGATTTCCCCCCACACTCCAAAGTCGTACGGGTTTGTAGGTTAATTGGCTTGGCGTATGTGTAAATTGTCCCGAGCGTGTGTAGGATAGTGTTAATGTGCGGGAATCGCTGGTCGGCGTGGACGTGGTGGGCCGAAGGGCCTGTTTGTGCGGTGTGTCTTTAAAACTAAAACTAAAGCTAAAACATCGATGCCAGTTTCCTTCACGTACTTCGGTTTCCTCCTACATTCCAAAGATGTGCTGGCTGGCAGATTAATTGATGACTGTAAATTCACCTCGAGTGTAGATGGGAGGAGGAGAGAGAGAGAGAATGTTTTACAATGAAGTTAGTGGGAGAATGAGATTGATGGGGTGAGTCTTGGGAGCCAGCTTGGAACATTGGACTCAGTGGGCCAAATTACTTTTTAGTATGACATCACCCATGTCTCTCCAGAGATGCTGCCTGTCCCGCTGAGTTACTCTGGCATTTTGTGTCTATCTTCGGTGCAAATTAGCATCTGCAGTTGAATGAATACGTTTTATTGGCCAAGTATGTACACATACAAGGAATTTGCCTTGGCGCTCCGCTCTCAAGTAACAACGCCAACGCACAGTAAACAATTAAGAATAGACAATAGACTATAGACAATAGGTGCAGGAATAGACTATTCGGCCCTTTGAGCCAGCACCGCCATTCACCGTGATCATGGCTAATCACGCACAATCAGTTCCTGCCATCTCCCGATATACCCCCTGACTCCGCTATCATTAAGAGCTCTATCTAACTCTCTCTTGAAAGCATCCAGAGAATTGGCCTCCACTGCCTTCTGATGCAGAGAATTCCACAGCTTCACAACTCCCTGACTGAATAAAACATAAAACATTAAAACATTAAGGTTAAAATATAGGATACTAACTAGTCGAAGGTATCACAAAATGCTGGAGTAACTCAGCGGGACAGGCAGCATCTCGGGAGAGAAGGAATGGGTGACGTTTCGAGTCAATAGACAATAGACAATAGACAATAGGTGCAGGAGTAGGCCATTCGGCCCTTCGAGCCGGCACCGCCATTCAATGTGATCATGGCTGATCATTCTCAATCAGTACCCCGTTCCTGCCTTCTCCCCATACCCCCTGACTCCGCTATCCTTAAGAGCTCTATCTAGCTCTCCCTTGAGCGCATTCAGAGAATTGGCCTCCACTGCCTTCTGAGGCAGAGAATTCCACAGATTCACAACTTCTTCTGAAGAAAGTTCTCCTTCTCTGAAGGAGGGTCTCGACCCGAAAAAAACGTCACCTATTCCTTCCCTCCTGAGATGCTGCCTGTCCCGCTGAGTTACTCCAGCTTTTTGTGATACCTTGGAGAATAAAATATAGTTTAAACACGTGAATGAAATAAAGCCTAGCAGAGCAAAAGGAGGCTGGTTGTTGAGTGGAGCAACCGGTTCCTTCCTACACGAGAGAGGGAAGGGGTGACCAGCAGCATATTTCAGCTGGGAGTGCTGAACCATTACCTAAATTATTTCTGGAATGGATTTTGACCTCCGAGTCCACTTACCGTTTGGGTCGAGTGCTGCTTCACCTGAGAGGAAATGCTCTCTTAGATCAGGGCGTGCAATTAGTTGGTCACTGATAGCGCTAATTCTCTTTGATAGTCACGCCTGCTGCGGATCTATTTAATTACTCCCTTTCAACTAGACAATCGACAATCGACAAGAAACGTTTATCGAGATGGCTCCTCATTAAACCTTCGTCCTCTGAAGAGAAGTCAAACAAAAAAATTAATGGCAGGCTTTTTAAATGCAAATGGACAATTAGTCGATGTAATGAACCAAAAGGACACAAAGTGCTGGAGTAACTCAGCAAGTCAGGCAGTATCTCTGGAGAACGTGGATAGGATAGGATAGGATAGGGGCACCACGGCGGCGCAGCGGTAGAGTTGCCGCCTTACAGCGAATGCAGCGCCGGAGACCCGGGTTCGATCCTGAGCAAAGAGGTCCTTCTACAGTTGTACCGGGCCCAGGTGAGACCGCACCTGGAGTACTGTGTGCAGTTTTGGTCTCCAAATTTGAGGAAGGATATTCTTGCTATGGAGGGCGTGCAGCGTAGGTTCACTAGGTTAATTCCCGGAATGGCGGGACTGTCGTATGTTGAAAGATTGGAGCGACTAGGCTTGTATACACTGGAATTTAGGAGGATGAGGGGGGATCTTATTGAAACATATAAGATAATTAGGGGATTGGACACATTAGAGGCAGGAAACATGTTCCCATTGTTGGGGGAGTCCAGAACAAGGGGCCACAGTTTAAGAATAAGGGGTAGGCCATTTAGAACGGAGATGAGGAAGAACTTTTTCAGTCAGAGAGTGGTGAAGGTGTGGAATTCTCTGCCTCAGAAGGCAGTGGAGGCCAGTTCGTTGGATGCTTTCAAGAGAGAGCTGGATAGAGCTCTTAAGGATAGTGGAGTGAGGGGGTATGGGGAGAAGGCAGGAACGGGGTACTGATTGAGAGTGATCAGCCATGATCGCATTGAATGGTGGTGCTGGCTCGAAGGGCTGAATGGCCTACTCCTGCACCTATTGTCTATTGTCTATTGTCTATTGTCCGACTACGGGCGCCGTCTGTACGGAGTTTGTACGTTCTCCCCGTGACCTGCGTGGGTTTTCTCCGAGATCTTCGGTTTCCTCCCACACTCCAAAGACCTACAGGTTTGTAGGTTAATTGGCATTGCTATGAATGTTAAGTTGTCCCCAGTGTGTGTAGGATAGTGTTAGTGTGTGGGGGATCGCTGTGCGGTGCTGGACTCGGTGGGCCGAAGGGCCTGTTTCCGCGTTGTATCTCTAAACTAAACTAAAGGTGACATTTTGGATCGAGGCCCTTCCTCATGTTCTGAATCTGAATCAGTTGACAAATTATCTCGATGCACAATATCTCCAACCTTGGTCCCCAAACATCCAGCTTCGTTCAGTTCAGGTTATCACTGGATGTTTTCAAGAGAGAGTTGGACTTCGCTCTTAGTGTTCAAGGGACATCAGGGGATATGGGGAGAAAGCAGGGACAAGGTACTGATTCTGGATGGCGGTGAACGTATATATACATATATGCACGTATATGTACACATTGAATGGCGGTGCTGGCTTGAAGGGCCGAATAGCCAAATCCTGCACCCATTTCTGGTCCTTGTTGGATAGAGCTCTAGGGGCCAGCGGAATCAAGGGATATGGGGAGAAGGCAGGCACGGGTTACTGATTGTGGATGATCAGCCATGATCACAATGAATGGCGGTGCTAGCTCGAAGGGCCAAATGGCCTCCTCCTGCACCTATTTCCCATGTTTACAATGTTTCTGTTACTGGCAAACCCCTAAAGCTTTTGTCTGCCTGCTATCCAGTCAAAGAAGACTATACATGATTACAATCAAGCTGTATAAGAAGATAACTGCAGATGCTGGTACAAATCGAAGGTATTTATTCACAAAATGCTGGAGTAACTCAGCAGGTCAGGCAGCATCTCGGGAGAGAAGGAATGGGTGACGTTTCGGGTCGAGACCCTTCTTCAGAAGAAGAAGGGTCTCGACCCGAAACGTCACCCATTCCTTCTCTCCCGAGATGCTGCCTGACCTTCTGAGTTACTCCAGCATTTTGTGAATAATTACAATCAAGCTGTCCACTGTGCACAGATAAAGGGTAAAGGGTAAAGGTTGCAACATTTAGTGCGAGATAAAGTCCAATGAAGTCCGATTAAAGATAGTCCGAGGGTCTCCAGTGAGGTAGAAGATAGGAGGTGAAGGTGGTTCTCTCGTTGGTGAGAGGATGGTTCAGTTGCCTGATAACAGCTGGGAAGAAACTGTCCCAGAACCTGGAGGTGTGCGTTTTCAGGTTTCTCTACCTCTCTCCAGATGGGAGAGGGGAGAAGAGGGAGTGACCGGGGTGAGACTGGTCCTTGATGATGCTGCTGGCCTTGCCGAGGCAGCGTGAGGTGTAGATGGAGCAAGGAGAAGGGAGGTTGGTTTGTGCGATGGACTAAACTACAAGCCGATAGTTCACTCATTAATATCTCTCTCTCTCTCTCTCTATCCCTATCAATTTCTTTCTCCCCCCCTCCCCTCACCTCCTACTCCATCTTTCTCTTCCCTCCCTCCCTCCCTCCCTCCCTCCCTCCCTCCCTCCCTCCCTCCCTCCCTCCCTCCCTCCCTCCCTCCCTCCCTCCCTCCCTCCCCCGCTTTCCTTCTCCCCCTCCATCTCCCCCCCCTCGTAGAGTGTAAGAAAATAACTGCAGATGCTGGTACAAATCGAAGGTATTTATTCACAAAATGCTGGAGTAACTCAGCAGGTCAGGCAGCATCTCAGGAGAGAAGGAATGGGTGACGTTTCGGGGCGAGACCCTTCTTCTGACTGATGTCAGGGGGGTGGGACAAAGGAAGGATATAGGTGGAGACAGGAAGATAGAGGGAGAACTGGGAAGAGGGAGGGGAAGAGAGGGACAGAGGAACTATCTAAAGTTGGAGAAGTCGATGTTCATACCGCTGGGCTGCAAGCTGCCCATGCGAAATATGAGGTGCTGTTCCTCCAATTTCCGGTGGGCCTCACTATGGCACTGGAGGAGGCCCATGACAGAAAGGTCAGACTGGGAGTGGGAGGGGGAGTCGAAGTGCTCAGCCACCGGGAGATCAGGTTGGTTAACGCGGACCGTGCGCAGGTGTTGAGCGAAGTGATCGCCGGGCCTGCCTCGTAGATCTCAATGTCCCGTCTTCCCGCTAATCTCCCGGGTTTCTGCTCCTCTCCACTCTTCACAACCCCGAGCAGAGAAGGTTTGTAAAACCTGTCACCGCGCCGCTGTGCGGCTGATCAAGGTGAGCTCACTGCACTGCACGGGAGATAGATAGTCGAGCAAACAGCACCCCTGCCGCCAATTACCACTAAACCACAAACAAGCTGGTAGCCGCGGTGATGGGATACTGCTGCTGTGTGTAGTCATCGGCAATGTTTTGCTCGAATAAGACACCTTGCCAGGCGGGATATGGAGCTGTGTGTTGTGTTCACAATGTTTCTGTGGCAGGTCAATCTATTCCCATAATCTATGTCCTCTGGTTCTCCATTCCCCTACTCTGGGCAAGAGACACTGTCAATCTATTCCTCTCACTACTTTAGACAATAGACAATAGGTGCAGGAGTAGGCCATTCGGCCCTTCGAGCCAGCACCGCCATTCAATGTGATTACGGCTGATCATTCTCAATCAGTACCCCGTTCCTGCCTTCTCCCCCATACCCCCCTGACTCCGCTATCCTTAAGAGCTCTGCCTAGCTCTCTCTTGAATGTTTTAGTTTAGTGTCGAAATTCAGCGCGGAAACAGGCCCTTCGGCCCACCGATCCTGCTCTCCCCGCCAGCGATCCCCGCACATTAACACTTTCCTACACACACTGGGGACAGTGTTTTGTTCGACACTGATACCGACCCTATTAAGCTACAAACCTGTACGTCTTTGGAGTGTGGGAGGGAACCGAAGATCTCGGAGAAAACCCAAGCAGGTCAAACTCCAGAGTCAGGATCGAACCCGTGTCTCTGGCGCTGTGAGGCAGCAGTTCTACCGCTGCGCCACCGCGCCGCCCTGGCACGGTATTTACGGAAAATTGTTTTGTGTTTACACTGGAAGAAAGAAGGGCTGGCGAACTAATAGCTCTCGAGGGAGGGATAGATCGGCCATGATTGAATGGCGGAGGAGACTTGATGGGCCGAGTGGCCTAATTCTGTTCCTAACACTTATACAACTGCAGCATTCCAGCATCCAGCAATTCTGTTGAGAAAATGAACCGCGGAACCGAGACGAAAATTTGTTTACCACGCACTCCGGCTCACTAGCTGTGATTTCATAAATCAAAGAGCGGCTCGTAGATTGTTTTTCCCTTTGCTGGATGAGGGAGCAAAGATTCTTCCAACAAACAAACCAGTTAGTGTAGATAATACCACGCTGTAAAATCATTAGCGAGCGAGAGAATTGTGTCGTGTCAGTACCATTTTAATACTTTTATTACTTATTAAACACATGTCTCACTGTAAAACATCGATCCGAGCCTGAGAATTTGCTTTGAATAACAATGCCCTGACATTATTCTGCAATCTATTTGCCTCTGTCATTAAGCAATAAATTATGCAGCATGTTGTAATATCTACAGAAATTGATGCTGTCAATTTAAACTTCTTTGCCTCGTTCTGTCTCAATAACAGCGTAGAGATTTTTTTTTTTCTTTCTGAGAGCGCTCTGTGTATTCAACATAATTTTACATTCCAAATTAAGAGAGGCTCCCCTGTCTACACAATGACACCACAGTCCTGCATCTCACTGGCACCGAGTGCGTTCTACGGCAGTGCTGGCGATGGTAACTGGAATGTTTACAGGGCCGGTGCGGGTGAGAATTTCTTGGACTCACACGACTGTGGAAACAGGCCCAACTTGCCCATGCGGGAAATGGCGGGACTGTTGTATGTTAGATTTTTTTTTTTAGATTTAGAGATACAGCGCGGAAAGAGGCCCTTCGGCCCACCGAGTCCGTGCCGCCCAGCGATCCCCGCACACCAACACTATCCTACACCCACTAGGGACAATTTTTACATTTTACCCAGTCAATTAACCTACATGCCTGTACGTCTTTGGAGTGTGGGAGGAAACCGAAGATCTCGGAGAAAACCCACGCGGGTCACGGGGAGAACGTACAAACTCCGCACAGACGGCGCCCGTAATCAGGATCGAACCTGAGTCTGCGGCGCTGCATTCGCTGTAAGGCGGCAACTCTACCGCTGCGCCACCGTGCCGCCTTGTTGAAAGACTGGAGCGACTGGAATTTAGAAGGATGAGACGGGACCTTATCGAAACATATAAGATTATTAAGGGGTTGGACACGCTAGAGGCAGGAAACATGTTCCCAATGTTGGGGAAGTCCAGAACCAGGGGCCACTGTTTAAGAATAAGGGGTAGGCCATTTAGAACGGAGATGAGGAAAAACTTTTTCAGTCAGAGAGTTGTGAATCTGTGGAATTCACTGCCTCGGAAGGCAGTGGGGGCCAATTCTCTGAATGCATTCAAGAGAGAGCTAGATAGAACTCTTAAGGATAGCGGAGTCAGGGGGTATGGGGAGAAGGCAGGAACGGGGTACTGATTGAGAATGATCAGCCATGATCACATTGAATGGTAATGCTGGCTCGAAGGGCTGAATGGCCTCCTCCTGCACCTATTGTCTATTGTCTGTTGTCTAACATGCCCCATCTTTGATGCAGCAGTAGAGTTGCTGCCTTACAGCACCTACAGCGCCAGAGACCCGGGTTCGATCCTATCAGACTACTGATACTGTCTGTGTGGAGTTTGTTTCTTTGTTCTCCCCGTGACCTGCGTGGGTTTTCTCCGAGATCTTCGGTTTCCTCCCGCACTCCAAAGACACACAGGTTTGGAGGTTAATTGGCTTGGTATGTAAAATGTAAATTGTCCCCCAGTGCGGGTAGGATAGCGTTGGTGTGCTGGGGATCGCTGGTCTGGTTTGTGCGGACTCGGTGGGCCGAAGGTCCTGTTTCCGTGCTGTATCCCTAACTGAAACGAAACTAAATCCCGCCCGTGGTCAGGATCGAACCTGGCGCCGTGAGGCAGAAGCTCTATTAGTGGCACCACTGAACTAAACTGCGAATGTAACCCTGCCGTTCGTTCCAGATGGAACAATCCAACCGGCCCTCTTCCCTCACCTTTGCTGCCGAGAGTTTAGAAGGATGAGAGGAGATCTTATCGAAACGTATAAGATTATTAAGGGGTTGGACACGTTAGAGGCAGGAAACATGTTCCCAATGTTGGGGGAGTCCAGAACCAGGGGCCACAGTTTAAGAATAAGGGGTAGGCCATTTAGAACAGAGATGAGGAAAAACTTTTTCAGTCAGAGAGTTGTGAATCTGTGGAATTCTCTGCCTCAGAAGGCAGTGGAGGCCAATTCTCTGGATGCATTCAAGAGAGAGCTAGATAGAGCTCTTAAGGATAGCGGAGTCAGGGGGGTATGGGGAGAAGGCAGGAACGGGGTACTGATTGAGAATGATCAGCCATGATCACATTGAATGGTGGTGCTGTCTTGAAGGGCAGAATGGCCTCCTCCTGCACCTATTGTCTATTGTCTTTCCCTGAAGTCTGAGGATTACAGCGCGGAAACAGGCCCTTCGGCCCACCGGGTCCGCGCCGACCCAGCGATCCCCGCACATTAACACCATCCTAAACACACACACGAGGGCCAATTTTCACATTTGTACCAAGCCAATTAACCGACAAACCTGGAGTGTGTGGAGGGAAACCGAAGAGATCTCGGAGAATGCCCACGCATGTCACGGGGAGAACGTGCAAACTCCGTACGGGCAGCGCCCGTGGTCGGGATCGAACCTGGGTCTCCGTCGCTGCATTCACTGTAAGGCAGCAACTCTAAAGCCCTGACGGTTATTTTCTACCACGCGTTGACTCTTCTCAGGAGGCGCGCTTTGCAATATTGCAAGATTTCAATTACGTACGGTGAAATTCTGAGTGAATGAGTCAATCAGTCTGCCTGATGCAGAGGGTGAAATACTGAACAGCTACACATAGATAAAGGCCTTCTCCGCTATAATGTATGGAGCTATTTATCCCTTTAGTATTTGATGCTCCGTTGCCTGTGACATGTAAATAACAATCTTCACAATCATCCTTTATGGAGGGATTTTTTTTTGTTGCTGCTCTAAGCACACTGCACACATTCTCAGAGAGAAAGGGAGAGGGAGGGGGGGAGAGAGGGAGGGGGAGAGGGTGGGGGGAGAGGGAGGGGGGAGGGAGGGGGGAGGGAGGGGGAGAGAGGGAAAGGGGGTAGAGAGGGGGGGAGAGAGAGAGAGGGGGGAGAGAGGGTGGGAGGGAGAGGGCGGGAGGGAGAGGGGGGAGGGAGAGGGGGGAAGAGAGGGAGGGGGGAGAAGGAGAGGGGGAGGCGGGGAGAGAGGGGGGGAGAGAGGGGGGAGAGAGGGAGGGGGGAGAGAGGGGGGAAGGGAGAGGGGGAGGCGGGGAGAGAGGGGGAGGAAGGGAAAGAGGGTGTGTGTGTGTGTGTGTGCGTATGTGTGTGTGTGTGTGCATGTGTGCGTGTGTGCGTGCGTTTGTGTGTGAGTGTGAGGGTGTGTGTGTGTGTGTGTGCGCGCGTGTGTGTGTGTGTGTGTGTGTGTGTGTTGGGCAGTTTCTCACACGCACCTGGATTAACTTGCACAAACTGACGAAGGATCAATTAAGCTAATGAAAAGAGCAAAGTCCTAAATGATTGATTCACACCGCAAACCGCTGAGTCTGTTAGACCCCTAATGAAGACACACCTAGTTAACTTCTCACTTAAATATCTCAACACAAACGGACGTGAGGTGCCGATCGTTCTTGGCTTCCACGAAGACTGCCTTGCTGGGAAGGGCAGCGCAGTAAAAATGTGTCGGAGATGCTGGTTTAAATCGAAGGTGGACACAAAATGCTGGAGTAACTCGGCTGGTCATAGAAACATAGAAACATTGAAACATAGAAAATAGGTGCAGGAGTAGGCCATTCAGCCCTTCGAGCCTGCACCGCCATTCAATGTGATCATGGCTGATCATCCAGCTCAGTAACCTGTACCTGCCTTCTCTCCATACCCCCTGATCCCTTTAGCCACAAGGGCCACATCTAACTCCCTCTTAAATATAGCCAATGAACTGGCCTCAACTACCTTCTGTGGCAGAGAATTCCACAGATTCACCACTCTCTGTGAGAAGAAATATTTTCTCATCTCGGTACTAAAAGACTTCCCCCTTATCCTTAAGCTGTGACCCCTGGTTCTGGATTTCCCCAACATTGGGAACAATCTTCCCGCATCTAGCCTCTCCAACCCCTTAAGAATTTTATATGTTTCTATAAGATCCCCCCTCAGTCTTCTAAATTCCAGCGAGTATAAGCCTAGTCTATCCAGTCTTTCTTCATATGAAAGTCCTGCCATCCCAGGGATCAATCTGGTGAATGAGATTCAGCATCCCGGGAGAGAGAAGGAATGGGTGACATTTCGGGTCGAGAGCCTCCTCCATCAGACTGATGTCAGGGGACAAAGATAGAATGTATGTAGTTATTGGTTATAGGTTCTTGGTCCTTAAACTGGAGTGACTCCAGCATTTTATGTCTACCTTCGATTTAAACCAGCATCTGTAGTTTGTTTTCCAGACACATTTTGCCGCTCCACCGCGAAATCTCGTCAAGGTATGTCAACTTTGAAGAAGTTCTCCTCCTCTCTCTCCGATGAGTTTAGTGACATCCTCTCTCACTGCTCCCCTTCTGTGATTCCTCCTCCAGCTCTCCGAGTCTACATTTTATCTCTGTCTCCCCCCTCCCCTGATATTAGTCTGTAGAACCCGAGCCTACACAACACGGGCCTACACAACACAAGCCTACACAACACAAGCCGACACAACACAGGCCTACACAACACAAGCCTACACAACACAAGCCTACACAATACAAGCCTACACAACACAAGCCTACACAACACAAGCCTACACAATACAAGCCTACACAACACAAGCCTACACAATACAAGCCTACACAATACAAGCCTACACAACACAAGCCTACACAACACAAGCCTACACAACGCAAGCCGATACAACACAAGCTGACACAACACGGGCCTACACAACACAAGCCTACACAATACAAGCCTACACAACACAAGCCTACACAACACAAGCCTACACAACACGGGCCTACACAACACGGGCCTATACAACACAAGCCTTTCACAACACGGGGCCTACACAACACGGGCCTACACAACACAAGCCTACACAACACGGGCCTACCAACACAGGCCTACACAACGCAAGCCTACACAACGCAAGCCTACACAACGCAAGCCTACACAACACAAGCCTACACAACACGGGCCTACACAACACGGGCCTACACAACACAAGCCTACACAACACAAGCCTACACAACACAAGCCTACACCCACTAGGGACAATTTTACATTTGTACCGAGCCAATTAACCTACATGCCTACCTGGGGCTGACGTTGTCGACCTCTCCGGTGGTGAGCCCTGTGAACTGACCTCAGTCAGGCGAACGACAACAAACAGAGACAGCAGAAGCAGAAGCAGCTTCATAACTTCTGCTGCCTCAAACGCAAGAAGAGAAGAATACCTACAAGCCTGCACGTCTTTGGTGTGTGGGAGGAAACCGAAGATCTCGGAGAATAACCCACACGCAGGTCACGGAGAGAGAAGGTACAAACTCCGTACAGACAGACAGCGCCCGTGGTCGGGACCAAACCCGGGGCTCCGGCGCTGCAAGCGCCGCGAGGCAGCAACTCTATCGCTGCGCCACGATGTGGTGGATTGAGTTTATTTAGCCAGGAGGAGCTGTGCGGGGGCAAAGAGGGACTGGTGGAATGCAAAGTGCTCGGGAACAGACTTTCAGCAGTTTGGAGGAAGTCCCAGGTAGAAAGATTACTCTCGGGCCAAAACACACAGCAGCTGAATGAGATTTGTTTGGCTCACATGGACTGCTTCAGAAACATTTATCATTCCCATGGAATATTTTTGCCAATTATCAGCCATTAGTCTGCTCTGTGTGTGTGTGTAGATCTCCACAGATACATGGTGGCATTATACACATCAAAGGACTGGAATGGGTCGGAGCTGGTTCGTGGAGATGCAGAGAGGGGAGGAGAGAGAGAGAGAGAGAGAGGAGAGAGAGAAAAAAGACCCAGATGTCAGGAAGACAAATACCAATTCACTCTCAATGGTATCATTATCGAACGCACTATGACCCACACTTACCTTGGTCGAACTGTTGCAGCATCAGGGAGCTTTAGCATGGCAGTGAATGCACTAAAAGAGAAGCTCGAAGAACTCTGTATGCAATAAAAAGAAGATTCCACAACATCCAAATTCCAATTAAAATCTGGCTTAAAATATTTGCCAGTGTAACTCAGCCCATTGCACTTTATGGTAGCGAAGTATGGGGTCCACTCAGTCACCATAGCAATACTAAATGGGAAAAAGACACACAAGAGAAGCCCTACATACAGAATTTGTCGGAACATCCTCCACATCTAAAGGAAAACACCAACAAAGGGCGGAATTAGGTAGATACCCACTGATAATAAATATCCAGAAACGAGCACTAAATTTTTGGAATCACCTTAATCTAGTTCCCCCAGACACCCCTCCAGTTCAACGCCCTCCAAACCCAAGAGGGGGAACTCAGAGAAGAGCTCCCTGTGTCAGTTTGGTACTGAGACTAACTACCCCTATTCAGCGGTAGAGTTTGCTGCTTTACAGCGAATGCAGCGCCGGAGACTCAGGTTCGATCCTGACTACGGGTGCTGCACTGTAAGGAGTTTGTACGTTCTCCCCGTGACCTGCGTGGGTTTTCTCCGAGATCTTCGGTTTCCTCCCACACTCCAAAGACGTACAGGTATGTAGGTTAATTGGCTGGGTAAATGTAAAAATTGTCCCTAGTGGGTGTAGGATAGTGTTAATGTACGGGGATCGCTGGGCGGCACGGACTTGGAGGGCCGAAAAGGCCTGTTTCCGGCTGTATATATATGATATGATATGATATGATAAACCTTGACCAGTCTCAGATCAACACTGCTTTCCAATCACCAGTTGGAGTGAACCAAATTATTAAACAATGCAAAGAAACCCATCTGGAACATTGGATAAAGTAACCAAAAGGCAAAGCAGATTAGAATGCTACCGTGCCTAAAAAGAGATTATAAATTGCAGACTATCTCTCAACTGTTAGAGATGTAAAGCAGAGACAGAAGTAGGGTCTCGACCCGAAACGTCACCCATTCCTTCTCTCCTGAGATGCTGCCTGACCTGCTGAGTTACTCCAGCATTTTGTGAATAAAAGCAGGAGACTAGTTCCCTCACCAAGTACAGGTTAAGTGACCACCATTTGGCAATTTGAAAAAGGAAGACAGAAGAGATCTTGGCAACCAAGAGAAAATAGAATATGCGGTCACTGTTTTGACAGATGAGGTTGAAAACAGAGGTGCACTTCTTCTTAAAATGTAAAAAATTCGGACAAAGTAAGGAAAACATACTTTGTAAAACTCAGTCTGGCAACCCCAGATTTTAAAGAACTAGATGTCTCCTAATCTGAGGAAAGACATTCTTGCCATAGAGGGAGTACAGAGAAGGTTCACCAGATTGATCCCTGGGATGGCAGGACTTTCATATGAAGAAAGACTGGATAGACTCGGCTTGTACTCGCTAGAAGATTGAGGGGGATCTTATAGAAACTTACAAAATTCTTAAGGGGTTGGACAGGTTAGATGCAGGAAGATTGTTCCGATGTTGGGGAAGTCCAGAACAAGGGGTCACAGTTTAACGATAAGGGGGAAGTTTTTTAGGACCGAGATGAGAATTTTTTTTTTTCACACAGAGTGGTGAATCTGTGGAATTCTCTGCCACAGAAGGTAGTTTGAGGCCAGTTCATTGGCTATATTTAAGAGGGAGTTAAATGTGGCCCTTGTGGCTAAAGGGATCAGGGGGTATGGAGAGAAGGCAGGTACGGGATACTGAGTTGGATGATCAGCCATGATCATATTGAATGGCGGTGCAGGCTCGAAGGGCCGAATGGCCTACTCCTGCACCTATTTTCTATGTTTCCATGTTTGTATGATATATCAAATTAAGAATAATCCTTGGCGAAGGAAATACGGCACATCTTGGCGCACAATACATAACAGCATGCCACAACCTGAGAGACAGTGAATGACCAACGTGTACACACACACTCATACATAAACTGACACTAATTGACACTAAAAAATTAATATTGACCTTGCTAAACTTGCTGTACTGTTTACAACTGCAAGAACGAGTAGCAATCGATAAAAGGCTATAAATGTATTGCGTGTATATATATATATATGATATATATATATATATGTACAGGGGCATATCGACCCATGCATTGTATACTTGTATTTATATTCATGCATTTTTAAATATGTATGTTATGTTCTATACTTTGACAATATAACGATGTATATTATCATGCCAATAAAGTTTTAAAATTGAAAATTGAAATTGGAATTGAGAGAGAGAGAGAGAGAGAGAGAGAGAGAGAGAGAGAGAGAGAGAGAGAGAGAGAGAGAGAGAGAGAGAGAGAAGAGAGAGAGAGAGGAGAGAGAGAGAGAGAGAGAGAGAGAGAGAGAGAGAGAGAGAGAGAGAGAGAGAGAGAAGAGAGAGAGAGAGAGAGAGGAGGTGCCAACTATCTCACTCCAAATACGGGACAAGTTGACGTCACCGCCCCGCGCCCCACGTGACCTCACCCAGCCGGCGGACACGAGCTCCCGCTCCACCAATGGAGGCCCCGCCCCGAGACGGGAGGCGGGTTGCTACGCACCTCCCGTTAGGCGGTGCCCGGGCCTCCAACGGGACCCCACCACTGGCCACATCTTCCCATCCCCTCCCCTTCTGCGTTCCGCAGGGACCGTTCCCTCCGTAACTCCTGGTCCACTCGTCCCTTCCCACCCAAACCACCCATCCCCGGCACTTTCCCCTGCAACCGCAGGAGATGCAACACCTGTCACCTTTACCTCCCCCCTCAACTCCATCCAAGGACCGAAACAGTCTTTGCAGGTGAGACAGAGGTTCACCTGCACCTCCTCCAAACCTTCATCTATTTTATCCGCTGCTCTGGATGTCAACTTCTTTACATCGGCGAAACCAAACGCAGGCTCGGCTATCGTTTCGCTCACACCTTCGCTCAGTCCGCCTTAAACCAACCTGATCTCCCGGTGGCTGAGCACTTTCAAACTCCCCTCCCACTCCCAGTCTGACCTTTCTGTCATGGGCCTCCTCCAGTGCCATAGTGAGGCCCACCGGAAATTGGAGGAACAGCACCTCATAATTTCGCTTGGGCAGCTTGCAGCCCAGCGGTATGAACATTGACTTCTCCAACTTTAGATAGTTCCTCTGTCCCTCTCTTTCCCCCCACTTCCCCTTCCCAGTTCTCCCACTGTCCGTCCTGTCTCCATCCTTCCTTTGTCCCGCCCCCCTGACATCAGTCTGAAGAAGGGTCTCGACCCGAAACGTCACCCATTCCTTCTCTCCTGAGATGCCGGCCTGCCTGACCCGCTGAGTTACTCCAGCATTTTGTGAAATAAATACCTTCGATTTGTACAGCATCTGCAGTTATTTTCTTACTCTGACTAATGTTGGTTGGCTGTGCCGATCATTGACGCCCTCTTCGTGACCCATGTCCCTCTACTCCGTCCACTTCCAAGAGCCGATCGAAAAGCCTCTGAAGTGCCTCTATCATATCATCTCCACCACCACCCCTGGCAGTGTGTGTCAGGACCATACCACTCTGTTAGATTTTGATTATTGGGGAAAACATTCATTGTGATCACGGCTCACAACCACCTTCTCCCCGTATCCCTTGATTCCACTAGGCCCTTAGAGCTCTATCTTTTAAATCCATCCACTGGAATTTAGACAATAGACAATAGACAATAGACAATAGGTGCAGGAGGTAGGCCATTCAGCCCTTCGAGCCAGCACCGCCATTCAATGCGATCATGGCTGATCACTCAAATCAGGAGTGAAGAGGTCCTTCTACAGTTGTACCGGCCCTGGTGAGACCGCACCTGGAGTACTGTGTGCAGTTTTGGTCTCCAAATTTGAGGAAGGGATATTCTTGCTATGGAGGGCGTGCAGCGTAGGTTACTAGATTAATTCCCGGAATGGCGGGACTGTCGTATGTTGAAAGGCTGGAGCGATTGGGCTTGTATACACTGGAATTTAGAAGGATGAGGGGGGATCTTATTGAAACATATAAGATAATTAGGGATTGGACACATTAGAGGCAGATAACATGTTCCCAATGTTGGGGAGTCCCAGAACAAGGGGCCACAGTTTGAGAATAAGGGGTAGGCCATTTAGAACGGAGATGAGGAAGAACTTTTTCAGTCAGAGGGTGGTGAAGGTGTGGAATTCTCTGCCTCAGAAGGCAGTGGAGGCCAGTTCGTTGGATGCTTTCAAGAGAGAGCTGGATAGAGCTCTTAAAGGATAGCGGAGTGAGGGGGTATGGGGAGAAGGCAGGAACGGGGTACTGATTGATAGTGATCAGCCATGATCGCATTGAATGGCGGTGCTGGCTCGAAGGGCTGAATGGCCTACTCCTGCACCTATTGTCTATTGTCTATTGTCTATTGTCTACCCCGTTCCTGCCTTCTCCCCATACCCCCTCACTCCGCTATCCTTAAGAGCTCTATTCAGCTCTCTCTTGAAAGCATCCAACGAACTGGCCTCCACTGCCTTCTGAGGCAGAGAATTCCACACCTTCACCACCCTCTGACTGAAAAAGTTCTTCCTCATCTCCGTTCTAAATGGCCTACCCCTTATTCTCAAACTGTGGCCCCTTGTTCTGGACTCCCCTAACATTGGGAACATGTTATCTGCCTCTAATGTGTCCCAATCCCCTAATTATCTTATATGTTTCAATAAGATCCCCCCTCATCCTTCTAAATTCCAGTGTATACAAGCCCAATCGCTCCAGCCTTTCAACATACGACAGTCCCGCCATTCCGGGAATTAACCTAGTGAACCTATGCTGCACCGCCCTCCATAGCAAGAATATCCTTCCTCAAATTTGGAGACCAAAACTGCACACAGTACTCCAGGTGCGGTCTCACCAGGGCCCGGTACAACTGTAGAAGGACCTCTTTGCTCCTATACTCAACTCCTCTTGTTACGAAGGCCAACATTCCATTGGCTTTCTTCACTGCCTGCTGAACCTGCATGCTTCCTTTCATTGACTGATGCACTAGGACACCCAGATCTCGTTGAACTCCCCCTCCTCCTAACTTGACACCATTCAGATAATAATCTGCCTTTCTATTCTTACTTCCAAAGTGAATAACCTCACACTTATCTACATTAAACTGCATCTGCCATGTATCCGCCCACTCACACAACCTGTCCAAGTCACCCTGCAGCCTTATTGCATCTTCCTCACAATTCACACTACCCCCCAACTTAGTATCATCTGCAAATTTGCTAATGGTACTTTTAATCCCTTCGTCTAAGTCATTAATGTATATCGTAAATAGCTGGGGTCCCAGCACCGAACCTTGCGGTACCCCACTGGTCACTGCCTGCCATTCCGAAAAGGGACCCATTTATCCCCACTCTTTGCTTTCTGTCTGTCAACCAATTTTCTATCCATGTCAGTACCCTACCCCCAATACCATGTGCCCTAATTTTGCCCACTAATCTCCTATGTGGGACCTTGTCGAAGGCTTTCTGAAAGTCGAGGTACACCACATCCACTGACTCTCCCTTGTCAATTTTCCTAGTTACATCCTCAAAAAATTCCAGTAGATTTGTCAAGCATGATTTCCCCTTCGTAAATCCATGCTGACTCGGAACGATCCCGTTACTGCTATCCAAATGCTCAGCAATTTCGTCTTTTATAATTGACTCCAGCATCTTCCCCACCACTGATGTCAGACTAACTGGTCTATAATTACCCGTTTTTCTCTCTCCTCCTTTCTTAAAAAGTGGGATAACATTTGCTATCCTCCAATCCACAGGAACTGATCCTGAATCTATAGAACATTGAAAAATGATCTCCCAATGCTTCCACTATTTCTAGAGCCACCTCCTTAAGTACTCTGGGATGCAGACCATCAGGCCCTGGGGATTTATCAGCCTTCAGTCCCATCAGTCTACCCAAAACCATTTCCTGCCTAATGTGGATTTCCTTCAGTTCCTCCATCACCCTAGGTTCTCCGGCCCCTAGAACATTTGGGAGATTGTGTGTATCTTCCTCAGTGAAGACAGATCCAAAGTAACGGTTTAACTCGTCTGCCATTTCTTTGTTCCCCATA